>NC_143481.1:59846559-59998676 GCF_027475165.1 Benincasa hispida | reverse complement strand
TAATTATTGAAAATTAATTTTCCATTTTAATTAAAATAATTAAAATTGAAAAATATATTTTATTTTGAAAATTAGTTTCAAAATGGAAAAATACAATGAAAATTGGAAAAATCCAAAAGTTGGATTTTTCCACTATGGGTTTCAAGCTAGCACCTTAGTCACCTTATGACACCAAATTCCACAATCAAATTTGAAGAAGGAGCTGACTTGTGTTGAGGCGACATAGCTGCGTGAAACACTTGCATAAAAGCACTCTTGATTGAGCTGAAAAAGGTATGCAACTTCTAAATTTTTTGGCTGAAATCAGAAGGTTGAAGAAAGTGTTCTTGAACAAGTGAAAACCAGAAAAACCAGGGTCCTTCTCCACAAAATTCCCTTTGATTCAGCATGTTTTGAGTCCCACAACTCAATCCAAGGCTCCTAGAGGATAGTAAGGAAGCTCTAGTGGTGGTTCACGACCAGAAGAAGGGAGAATTGCAGCTGAATTTCGAGTTTGAAGTAGATCTTCAAAGATATGTTTGAAACCCTATTGTTATTTAATGAGCATTCTTAATTAGGTCAATTTTCTTCTACTGCACGTTTATAGAAACTAACATAACCGCCTTCTTAGCTCGTTTATCCTTCAAATCTCAAATTCACACACAACCCTCCATTTACTGATTTAACTAAAAATGGGCTTTGAGAAACTAATCTCTGCATTTTCCTGTGGTTCGATTCATTCTTGTCATTTGTACTACTCAGTAGTATAGATAGTTTATAATCGGTAATTATAAATTTCATTTCACTGAAGATTGAGAATTCACACCCTTTCTTCGACCTACCATAGACTTGTTAAAGCAATTAACCAGATTGTGGTTAACCGCTTCTATGAAAGAATTTAAGGGTCTCTTTCTAAAACTTTCATAATGACTCAAAGTTTTATATGCTTGACCATTAATGACACTTAATTTATTACTATATCGTGAAACGTCAGAAAAATAATGATTGCATAATGTTGTGGGGATCTCAATTATAACTATTAGAAGTTTGAGGTAACTCACTTTCTTTAATTTTTATTTTTGCTGTACTTCACTGTCCATTCATTCAAATGGAAAGATATTAATGCTTTAGTTTATTTTCCTTCCATGGAGAATTGTTGGAGATGACTTTGACTTCTAGTCCAAAATTAGTTTTACTTGTTATCCCAATCTGAAAAGTTTACAAATGCTTGAAGAGTTCTTATACTTTTAAGTCTTTTTGTGTGCTTTCGAAAGGTATTTAGAGTGGTACTAAAACATCTCCCCACATCCGGATTGTCATTGTTGCTTGGTCGTTTGGGTAATTACGGCCGCATAGGAAAAAAGTATTATTATTATTTTATATATTTTCTGCCAAATAGAAAGATACTTTTAATTAATTATCAAAATAAATTCCCCTCGATCATGGGGCAATTTCGGTTTTCACCATTTTCATCAAAACTCCGAGTAGAACTTTTCATTGAATTCAATTCTTCTTTATGAGTTCACACTCGAGAGTATTGTATTAACCTTCAAAAACAACTAACATGCATACGATTTAACAACGAAGTCTTGTCAAAAGTATGCTTTCAAGTCAATGGCTTCTCCCACGATACAACACAATTCTATTCGCTAACCAAAATTTCAACTATTCTTTATTTTTTTCTCAACAAAGAAAAGCATTTCACCTGAAAGATACGATTTAAAAGAAAATCATCTCAAATTCATTCTTATTCGACAATGAAGGTAAACTTCATGCATGAAAAAAAAAAAAAAGTTTCCATGAGAAAGTTGGATGAGAATCTAAATGATGAGAATCCTTTGGATGAGATTTTGGAGACAAAGGGCAAACACCATGATGTAATTGTTGACCCAAAAGAATGTATTCTTTGAACTTAGGCGTGCAACTTACAAAACTATGGCCCTTTGATTTTAGACATTATTCTATTTCCATCACTTTAGCCTTTTCATATCCATTTCATATCATTCTTTTTGTTTCCAAGATTGGATCCCATGATTTCACCATTTTTAAATAAAGCTACTACACATTTTGGCCACTCAAATTTTACGATTATTCCCATTCAATTGTCTTCACAAACATATATATAAGAATGTTTCGTTAAGCTAAAGTTTTGGTGGCACTTTAAATTTTATTGTGGAATTTATGTTTGATAATTATCAAAGTCTTCACTCATAATTGTTCCAAGAATGACAAGTCTTGTATTCAACGAATTAATAACTATGCAAGAGTCTATACATAGATCTGTTACAAGGAAGTGAGGATTTATTACTAAATTAGGTTTTATTCATAACTATTATTTTCCTTTGATGTATTTTTCCTTTATTGGTTTCTTAGTCTCTATTTATTCACCTATGTAAAAGGTCGTTATGTATTATGTTATTCAATATAATATACAAAATTAACATGATATGAGAGTTTTTGGGATTTTTATTATTGAACTATAGCTGCCACAACCTTGTTCGTTCTCTATCTCCATCGACCAACCATCGACGAAAGTAGACTTGTTGCCCATTACCACAAGAGTTTTCTGCTCGTTTTCCCTCTACCCTACAAGGGTTTTCTATCACGCCTTGTATTGCCATTTTTTATTCAGATTTAAAACCATCTTGTTGTTGCTCGTCCAACTCAACGTCGTTCGACCGGATCTCCACCGTTCATCTTAGCCTGACCCAGTTTATTTTGCCAAAGATCCACGTGTTCTAGTAGCCCCATGCTATAGCTCCGTTCACATCGATCATTCATGTTGGGAATATCCTAAAACTCGTAGTTTATAAACATTAAACATATTCTATTTACAATAAAGATAATATTGAGATTTCTTTCAATAAAGGTGTTATTGATTACATTGCATCATAAATCCAATAAACTAACTCATGGCTATAACGTGAAATGCTTAAACTTTATGTAGAGACATAAAAGTGGATCAAGTTTTAAGTATATAAAAATGTCTGTAAGTATATGGATAGGGTTGGGTACCCCATCCTGGGGACACTATGGATGCGACCCACTTTGTATATTGATACAAATGATGTGATCCCAAAGTCATTCATTGGAGACATGAGAGTGGGGGCATCATATGCAAAAGACGTTTGTATAAGACTGGACCATGAAATAGTCACTTTTCTTTATAACTACTGTTAAAATTGACTATTTCAATTCGATGACCTAAGGTCTCGATCTTAATCTTGAGCTAACTATGAACTCCTTTTTATTCGGGATTATCCTTTAATCTTCATAGATGAGAGTGGTTCAACATCACCACTCAATAAGCCTCCCATTTTAGGAGTAAGATTAGATAGATAACTGGAGACATAGTCTCGCAAGACGGAACTCACTCATACCCGTGTTAGGGTTAACAAATAGATTGTTCCCTTAAGTACTGACTCCTGGTATTGAACAAAGGAGCCTCGCCCTCTCATGGTAGAGAGGGATTTGATTTATTTGTTTGACCATAAACCAATTGTTCAATAGAGGATCAATGCAGGCTTGAGAAGAAAGATGTATTATAGGAGTAAAACGGTAATTTTGACCTAGCTGTTGAACGACCTGTGAAGGATCGACTTACTGATTATGGTTAAATCAAGGGATAAAAATATATCTACAGTGAGAAGAGTGCAACTACTGAACTATAGTGGTATGTCTTGATAGTTAACGAATAGTGATTAATTCGGTTTAAAGAGTATAGCCAATTGGAGTTCATGATCTGTAGGTCCATCAGGTCCCTCTATTGAGTCGTAAAAGGATTGAACCTTAGAATAGCGTGTAGAGAGAATTTAAAATGTTCAAACTCGGTTTAAGGTTTGGAGTGTTATATTTGATATAATTGATATTTAATTAATGAATTAAACATTACGGTTTTAGAGAGTTGATAATATTTAAATATGATTTAAATATTTGATGAGGTATTCTATTAATTTAATATTTGATATTAAATTAAATTAATTTTTCAAATTAATTTATTAAAATTTTTAATTTATGAAATTCAAAATTATGAAATTGATTGAATTAAATTTTGATTTATGAAAATCAATATAATAAACTTTATTCAATTTAAAATTGAATTTGAAAATCAATTTTTTTTAAAATTAAGTTTAAATAATTATTCAATTTCATGATTAAAAGAAAAAAAAAATGAATTTGGAAATTAAAATTGGAAGTGAGAAAATCCCATAATTTTCCACTTTCAATAACACCTCATACCACTCAAAATTCAATGGAATTTGAAGTAGCATGTTCTTGGTTAATCTGATATGCATGATTAACCATTATAAATTGATGTTTTGAACTAGTTTTAAACTTCATGCAAACTAAAAATCTGAAGGAAAAGAAATTCTTTGATTTTTTCTTTTATCCAACTCCTAAAATCATACCAAATTCATCTCAATTTGAGTTTCATAATTGAATCTAAGGCATGAGGATAGTAGAGAAGATTTTGGTGGTGGTCTACTATAGAGGAAGAAGAAGATTCACATGGATTTTTCAAGCAATTCGGTGGTTTCATCAAATGTATGACACTGAAACCGTAATAGTTTAAAAACTAAGAACTGCATGTTTTTCCTTTAAAATTGATGTAGTTAGAGTTCTTAGATCCTTAATTGCTTCCGTATGTTTAATTTCAATCCATCAGTTGGTATCAGAGCATGTTTTAAGCATTAAATTTACGCTAATTTTAGTATGGTGGATGTTTTTCATGAGTTGCATGAAATGGTTGTTGAAATGGATATATTATGGTATTGGCATCAAAATTTATGTTCAATTTGCAAGTAATTGTTGTAATTGGCTCTTTGTTTATGTGTGATTAAGAGTCTGTAAATTTATCAGAGTCAATAGAGTTGCAATTGGAGGAAATCCAAAGCAAGCTCAGCTACAAAATTTCAAAATTGAAGCCTCTGTGAGACAACGTTGCAACGCTACCCTCACAGCATTGCATTGCTGTTCTTTAGCCAGCCTAGACATGAAGAAGAAAACCCTTGGTGTTGCAATGCTGGGATGAAGCATTGTGATGCCAGCTCAGCTCGCACGCGTGCCAAACGACCAGTGGTTCAACTGAATCAGTTTGACCGGTTCAGGTCTTGGAGGTCCGGTTCAACTTGATTTTGACCATTCAGCCCATTTTGAAGCCTTGAAGGTCCGGTTCGGGTCGATACGAGCGGTCCATAGGTTCTTGGAAGTTGTTTTTTTTTTTAATTATTAATGTAATAATTAGTTTGTTTGCTTGTTTAGGATGCAAAAACCAGTCCATTTTAATGTGCGTTTAATTATTTATGCATTATGAATGTATGTTTAGTTAAATTACATCTTATATGTGCACAAAGTATGCCATGTAGATTTAAAATCCCACCATAGGAAGCATGTATCATGCATTGAAAATATGTTAAATATGTTATATAATATAGTATGCATGATTAGGGTTTCATGTGTTTAATATAATTGTTATATTAAAATGTGAAATGCTTGATGTATGTTATAGCATGTCTATAGTTTTATAAAGTTTTATGAAATGGATTAGACATTTAAATTCTATAACAAAGATAAAAATCATGCTCACTTAGGGTTAACAAATAACAACTTATTTTAATAGTTAGAATAGGGTGTTATCTAGTAAAACATTGGTTACAAACTCAATCGGACTATAATCCTATCTAAGGATGGAGGTATTTAAGTTGACAATTTATACGGAACACCTGCTACCTGGGGATTATAGCCGCATTATTGAGTATTGTTAACTCAGTTTTAGGAGCTTGCATGAGCGATGAGAGGTAATAATATAGTTTTATCACTCAGACATCGTAGGTTAAAATTCAAATATAAATGTTATACTTGGATAAACCATATAGACTTAGGATGTTTTTTAGCTAGAATATACCTAAACAACAGAATATACCCAAATAATTAGAACACTTTAGTGAGAGATTAATACTATATATGATATATTATTTTTTAGCTCTCACGTCCCTAAGAGTTCACACTGTGAGATCGATGCTCGACTCTGTGTCGCTTTTACTGCAACTACTTTATTCGGAAAGTGTTTGCATGAGTCAATAACAAGGTGAATAGGGGAAGTAGTTCATAGTAAGTGGGTGCAAGAAATGTGTCAACATATCCTACGGTCTCTTCCATTAGTTTGAACCTAAGACTCTTATGCTGCACCTGCTATCGTTTTTAGGCAGAATTAGCTAGTCTTTTTCCGTGACTATCCCCTCGGAGGGTTGTAACAAAGGATTCGAAACAACTAAAATTCGGGGGTTTTTTGATACCGTTCTATGAAATCTAAAAATGGAGGATCACGTCTCCTTTGTGTACTATCTCCCTGTTGAGATGGTACTCTCGTTCGATGTGCTTTCCTTGTTTGTGGCTTCTTGGTTCTTCTGAGTTGGCAACTGTTCCACTTTTATCACAATACAGAGTGATTGGAAGATGCATATTTGGAATGACTTCCAAATTGGTCCAAATTGGTCAAGAACTTTCTGAGCCATACCATTTCTTTAGTCGTTTCACTTGCAGTTACATACTCAGCTTTCATTGTGGAGTCAGCAATACAAATTTGCTTGATACTCCTCTAAACTATTGCTCATCCATTTAGAGTGAATACTGACCCTGAAGTTGATTTCCTAAAATCCACATTGGTCTGAAGTCAGAATCAGTGTATCTAGTAAGGATCAGACCCTTAGCACCATACACGAGCATATAGTCCCTCGTTCTCCAAAGATATTTGAGGATGTTTTTAACGGTAGTCTAATGATTATATCCATGGTTGGACTGATATCTTCTTACGACTCCAACTGCGTAGCATATGTCAGTACAGTACATAACATGACATACATTAAGCTCCTGACTGCTGATGCATATGGAATTCATTTCATAACCTCAACCTCTTGAGGTGTCTTAGGACATTGTTCCTTAGACAAATGAACTCCATGCCTGAAAGGTAACATACCTCTCGAATTTTGTATTTTATATCTAGACAACTGTTGGGGTTGATGCCTTAAATCTCGTAGGGTCCTATAGTTTGTAAACCTTGTATGAACAAACATATCTATGATGATTAATATTTGATATTTTATTCACTTGGTCTATGAAATATGTGATATTTAGTTGCATTAACCACAAACCAATAAACTAACATCCACGGTTATCGTTGTAACTTAAACATGTATGTGGAAATATACAAGTGGATCATGTTTAAGTGATAACCTAAATGGTCTATAGTATATGGATAAGGCTGGATATCTTATCCTGGTAACACTACGAGTATGGCTCACTTTGTAGGTGTTACAATTGTTGTCAAGTGCTACAAATGATCTGATTTTGATCATTCATGTATTAGATATGCGAGCAGGGATATTCTATACAAAAGATTTTGTATAAGACTAGACCACGAAGTGCTTAGTCTCATTATATAACACCGTTCATAATAGAGACTTTCATTTCACTAGGATGACCATAGGTAACATGATCTTAATCCTAAGTAAGTTGTGAACTCCTGTCTATGAGGGCGGTTCTTTGATTTGTATGGGTGAGAGTGGTCAGATCGCCGACTCAACAAGCCTACCATTTTGGGAATTCGTCTGATTGGGGAGCTGGAAACTCAGCTACACAAGATGAAACTCACTCCTTCCCCAAACCAGGGGTAAGTAGATAAATTGCCCTCTTAAGGGTTGATTCTGGGTTTTAAACAATGTGGCACCTGATAACGGGCAGAAATGCACGTTATTGTAGTGCAAAGTTTTAAAACAATGCAAGATTGCGATGGTAAAAATATACAATATTGCATCCAAAAGCCTTAAGTTCACAACATTGCGATCGCATGCGTCCATTGCATTAAAATAGCAAACTTATGTATTTTATGCAGGAAAATGCATTGACGCAATGCAGAAATGCGATTCGAAGAAATTAACGTCTGAGCGCATTAAGAGATTGCGACCGCAAGGCTATGCGATCATTTGCGCTTGCGAAAATCTACTCAAGAAGTTGGCCGCATAGAGCCGGCGCATCAAGGTGTGCGCATCTGGGTGAAAGCTTAATAAATCATGATGGGACAGAAAGCTGATGATGGTAGATTCCGAATTAAGTTGACAAGCCATTAACGACATACTGTAGCAAGTACACTCAACTTTTCGGTGACAATTATTCAGCGCATCAGGTAGAGAATTAATGCCATCCCATCAGTGCAATCATAAGAGAGAAGAAGCTTTTCACCCTGAAGCTCTATAAATATCAAAGGCCACCTTCATTGAAGGAGTTCGCCCAATTTTTAGAGTTCACCATATAGACGATAGTTTGCCTTGTTCTTAGTTTTCTTATACTTAGAAGGCGGAAGCGAGAGAAGGGAAAAGACACTGGAAGATCATTCTAGTCAGCTCGAGAGAGTGCCAGGGAGCGTGGAAAAATAGAGAGAGGGCCGACTCTTACGAGAGCAAGAATATCTTTTAAGCAGAGTAGAGAAGAACATCGTAAAAGCCTTGGGAAGCAAGAAATTGCTATCAGGCTCTTTATTCTTATTCCACATTGTTATTCTGTACTTTGATTATATATATATAGAATGGAACTTGCTTTTCTACATCTGTTCACTCTCTTTAAAATACGCATGAGTAGCTAAAACTATCCAATGGGTTGAGAAGCACTTAGCTAACATGACCTAGGATCTTCATTGCATGTGATCATCTTGTCATATGTTGCACACAACACCCTTTAGAGCTACTCGAGAGAGAGTCTAAAGAAAGAACCTAAGACTTGAGAGAGCTAGGTTAGAATCTAGACTCGAGAGGGCAAGATTAGATCTGCATAAGCAAGAGATAGAGACTTAGAGATTAGCTTTGTTTGCCAACATGCATCGCATGTACCGTAGAGATAGGTTATGGAAGTATGCAGTCTTCTTGTATATGTGTGTGTCATTCGTCATCGCATAGACAAGAATAGAGGCTGAGATGTAAGTTCTATAGACATCATCGTATATATCGCATGCGTTCTAGAACTAGAAGCCGTATCATTTGCATTGAGAGATGATTTGCTGTTGTATGTGTGTAGCATGATCGTATAACATGAACGCAATCCTAGGAAATGTTAGCTAATCCCTTTCTCAACCCGTTCCCTGCATATTCATCGCATCTTTCATATTATTAACTCTTTTCTCAACTCCGCCGCATACATTTTATACTGTAAACAACAAACCAACCAATCCCTTGATTTATTTGTTACTGCAAAGTGATCTAAAAATTACCATCTCATATTGTTTTCCTTAGTCCCTGAGTTCGACCCTGGGCTTACTAGGCAACTCATTAGGATTTATACTTGGATCTTACTGAGAAAACTTGCATGCACAATGTATTTTCTACCATCGTATTCTTTACCATTATTTCATCGCATAAAAACACGCATCAAGTTTTTGGCGTTGTTGCCGGGGACTTCGGCAATACATTATGCTAACGATAATTTTTTGATTTTCTTTGCAGCTTTTAATCTCTGGCGAATTACGACCCAGAGATTGAAAGAACGTTCCGACGAAGATTGAGAGACAGCCGCCAACGACAACAACAAGAAAAAGATAACATGGCAGAATAACCAGGAAATGGAGCACCAAATGAAAATAATATTATGGCGAATCCCATCCTATTGGCGAACGACCAC
The DNA here is from genome assembly GCF_027475165.1 of Benincasa hispida. Classification (NCBI taxonomy): domain Eukaryota; kingdom Viridiplantae; phylum Streptophyta; class Magnoliopsida; order Cucurbitales; family Cucurbitaceae; genus Benincasa; species Benincasa hispida. Next base: position 59,989,031 of record NC_143481.1, on the reverse strand, counting down.
AATAGGCTCATTCAGGACTATGCGTCGCCCAATCTCTATGATTTCTCCCCAGGAATCATTAGGCCCACTCTTGACGGATCGAGGTTCGAAATGAAACCAGTGATGTTGTAGATGATCCAAATTGCCAGACAGTTTCATGGTAGGTTTGGTGAGGATCTGCACGCCCACCTCCGGAGTTTCATTGAGATCTGCGACACGTTTGTGTTCCCTAACATCTCCGCTGAGGAGGTTAGACTAACTTTGTTTCCATTTTCATTGTGTGACTGATGCGTTATTTTATGAGGTGAAATTATAGATGAAATGCGGTGATGAAATTGCGTTGAGCAATCAAGCTTTCTCAGTGGAATCCAAGTATAAACCCCACTGAGTTTTCTGGTAAGTCCAGGGTCGAACTCAGAGACTTGGGAAAACAATATGCGGTGATAATTTTTCACGAAGACTTTGCGGTAACCGGTAAATGAAATAGTTGTTTGGTGTTGTTGGTTGTGGTAATGAAATAAATAAATACGGCGGATTTGAAAAAAGTTTGCTTATGCGATAGATGCACTGAGTATGTGGATGAACGGGTTGAGAAGGTCTTTAGCTAGCGTTACCTGGGAATGCGTCAAATTATGCGATCATGCTACACCCATGCATAACAAGTCATTTTCCAATGCAAATGCGGTGCTCCTAATTCTAGGATGCATGTGTTGAATGCAAAAGTGTCCATAAAGCTTATTCCTAAGTCTCTACTCTTTTCCTATGCGATGATGCAAGATGCACAGAAAGGCAAGGTGATCGCACACAATCATATCCTATCTCTAGGATGCATGCGAGGCGTTAATAGCAAACAGTGCTTATTCCTAAGTTCCTATCTCTTGATTATGCGTTCTAATCTGACTCTCCCGAGCCTAGATTCTAATCAGACTTTTCCAAGCCTAGATCCTATCCTTAGACTACCCTCTCGAGTATCTCTAATGGACGAATGAAGCATGCATAATACAAGATAATCGCATAGGATGAATATCCCCAGTTAAGATAGCTAAGTGCTTCTCAACCTATTCAACAGATTTAGCTACTCATGCGTAAATAACAGAGAGTGAACAAATATAGAGAAGTAAATTCCATTTCTATAAATGAGTTTGAATACAAAATAACAATGGAAGATAAGGGAAGAGAGCCTGGTAGCAATCCCTTGCTGCCTGAGGCTTTTACACTGGCAACTCTATTCGGTTCAAAAGATATTCCTGCTTTCGTAGGAGCTGGCCCACTCTTTAATCTTGAAGCTTCTGGCACCCTCTCGAGCTCACCGAAACGATCTATCGGCATAACCTCATTCTCTCGCTTCCACCTTAAAATAAAAGAAAATCTAAGAACAAGGCTAAACTACCTACGGAAAAATTCTCTAACTCTTCGAACTCGTGAACAAGTGAACTCGTTAACCCCTTTTCTGAAGGATGCCTTCGGTATTTGTAGAGCTTTTGGGTGAAGGGCGACTTCTCTCTTATGATTGCACAGATGGGATGGCTTTAATTCTTTGACTGATGCGCTGAATATTTGTCACCGAAAAGCTGAGTGTACTTGTTATTGTTAGCGGCTTGTCAACTTAATTCGGATTCGACCGTCATTCGCTTTCTATCCCATCGTGATTAATTATGCATTTGACCCAGATGCGCCCACTAAGTTGCGCCGACTTTATACGACAATCCTTCTTGGGCAGATGTTTGCGAACACAATCACCGCCTTGCAGTAACGTTGTGCTCGACCGTTGATTTCTTGTGATCGCACTTTTCGCCCTGCGTTAATGCATATTTTGCATAAAAATACCAAAGTTAACTGTTCTTATGCGATGAACGCATGCGATCGCAATGTTATGAACTTAATGCTTTTTGGACGCAATCTAACATATTTTATCAATGAAAACCTTCATTGTTTAATAACTTAGTACTGTAATAACGTGCATTTCTACCCGTTATCACACCCCCAAATTTAAACAATGCTTGTCCTCAAGCATAAGCTAAAGATTTCCTTTAGAAAGTCGACCGCAATGTTTTTTCCTAGATTTCTCAAAGATACTTCATTCAAATCTTATACACAAAAATTTCCTTAATTCTTGTTCAAGTCTCTTCTTAAAATATTTCTAAGACCTAGGGACCGCAAGTTTAACCTTCAAAAGGACTTTACTAAATTCCAGGACATCGCATGATTTATTTCAACAAAACTTTTTCATTGGAGTGTTAAATGATTTTTATCCTTGCATATTTTTGACATTGTTATTTTTTTTTGACCTTGTGCTGATCTAAGTACCTCGCCTTCATTTTTGCTTGCCCCCACGTGTGTCATGCAGACATCCAACTACGAGCAAGGCACTCTTCCTCAGACTAAACTTATACCTACTTGGCAGCGGAGTTGCGGTCATTTATTTATGTATTGATCTTGACAACTTACTTCCGTTTTGGCTTGCCCCCACGTGTGTCATGCGGACATCCAACTACGGGTAAGTGCCCTTCACAACTTAACTCTTATCAACATGGGTTTCCCCATTGCGTTGACAGTGGAGTTGTTGTTCTCAAAATTTTTTCTTTCTTCTTCTTCTTCTTTTTTTTTTTTTTTTTTGTAGAGCTAAAAAAATAACAAGGTCGAAAATAAATACCTCACCCCCAAATTTAAAATGCGGCAATGTCCCCACTGCCAAAGATTGAAAGAAGTCATGCGATGTTCTTAGAAAGCTTCATAAGGAGGGTTTGAAAGAAAGCTAGCAGACCTCTAACTTCTAGAAATATTTCGTGAGGACTTTTCTAAGATTAAGTTGATTCTAGTATATATGAAAAAATAGAAGCATGTGTTTCATCATTGAAATCACAATTGACAAAGAGACAGCATGCAGTGACTTACTAAATTTATCATTGTTAAATGATTTCGGTAATCAAAGAGGATGCAGTGATAAAACTTTCAAATTTAAAATGTGATGTGATAGTGCAGAATTTGGAATAAAGTCAAGGAAGAATACAACCCCCAAATTTGTGCTGTCGCCCGTATTGTTTGTTGACACATCCTGCTTTGCGGTGATCTTCTTCTTTTGGATTGCGGTGATGGAATAGAGTAGTTGCTTCTTCGCATAGTGCCTCTGCAATGGTTCACAACGATTGGTGCAAGAAAAACAGTGAGAGGGTCAAATAATACTAAACAAAACAAACTACTTTTTTTTTTTTTTTTTTAATTTTTAGAATGAGAAGTGTAGATAGATAAACAATAACAATAAAATAATTGTGATAATAGATAATAACAAGTATGATGAGAGTTCATGAAGTATTGATGTAGGACAAAAGGTATCCAAAAGACTTGTGTCCCTAATAAGGCTGAGTCATATATTAACTCAGAGACCGCTTATTCCAAGCTGGTCTTTTTATGTCCATGGTGGCTTTTTCCTTTTCTTTGTCCTCTGGGATCTTGACTGCCTTAATCCAGAGCTTTTCCCTACGAATGTTCATTATAATCTCCTCCTTGTGCATATCAATTTGAGCGTGACCGGTTGAAAGGAATGGTCATCCTAATATGATGGGTGCATCTTCGTCTGCTTTATAATCCAAAATGAGGAAGTCTGCCAGCAAGATGAATTGATCAATTGAGATTGCGGCATTTTTCAACTCTTCTTTAGGATGTATTCGGGATCTGTTCGTAAGTAAGAAAGTCTCTGTCGTGGGCGTAAGTGTGCCAATATTCAATCGTTTGAAGATTGATAATGACATGATGTTTATACTCGCCCAAAGGTCACATAGTGCTTGGCCACTGTAGACCCCTCCAATGGAGCATGGTATTGTGAAGATTCCTGGGTCGCACATTTTTGGTGGGATCATAGCATTTTGCGCTACGGCCACTATTGTGATCATTTCTTCATCATTTTGTTTTTCTTTCAATCTTTGTGGAGCTAGTGGTAGCTGGACTTCTTCTATCTCATGCTTTGGAGGTTTGAGGATAGACGCAACTTCGAGGTTCATTTTCTTGGACTTTTCCAAACTATAGGTCAACGGGTCCTTGGTTGTCACCGTATTCAAATTGGTCACGATGCGTTCCTCCCTTACTTCTGCAGTCATTTTATCGCTTAGAACGGAGACTGCTAAGCATTATTCCTTCTCGGTACCCCCAGCATTGCGAGGAAGCTCAGTTGAGCTCGACAGCGCTCCTTGCGATCTATTTTTCAGTTTGCTCGCAATTTGTCCTAGCTGAATTTCGAGATTTCGAATGGATGTTGCCTGATTCTGAAGCACTGATTTTTTTTTCTCAATTTACTACTTCAACAAGCTCTCTAAGGACGAATATTGCGGTGTTTGTGAGCTGCTAGCTTGGTTATGCGTTGGACCGTTGTTTTGCGAGAAAAATCCCAGTGGCTCTTCTTTTTGCGCCACTAGTTGAAAGCTTTGTTGTCGATTTTTCCATGCAAAATTTGGGTGGTTTCTCCACCCGAGATTATATGTATCGGAACAGGGATTATTTTTTATGAAGTATACTGACTGCGGGTTAGCTGGACTTTCCTCCATCGAGTGAGCGTCTCCGCAAATGACACAACTTGCGGTCGTTTGTGCAATTGCGTTGACCTGCCGTTTCTTCACTCTCGTGCTATTAATTGCGATGCCCTGTATAAAACTCATCATTGCAATCATTTGATTCTGTAGGGATGCGATGGCCCCGTTGTTTGCGTCATTATCTTTTATGTTCACTCTCCGATCGCTCTATCTCTAGTCCTCGTAAGTTTTAGAGATGCAATCGAGCATATTCTTAGCCTCCTCATACGTTTTGTCTAGCAGACCACCAGCGGCTGCCGCATTGGCAACGGTCTGCAAAGAGGGATTCAGTCCTTGGTAAAAGATCTCCATCTGCAGGCAGTCTGGTAAGCCATTATGTGGACAGTCTCTTACTAGCCGCTTAAACCTCGCCCAAGCATCGCTGAACGATTCGTCATCTTCTTGTTCAAAATTTGTTATTAATTTCCTTCTCCTAGCATTCTCAGTTGGTGGAAAATACTTCTTCAAAAACTTTTCCACCACTTGCTTCTATAAAGTTATCTCCCCCGGTTCGAGAGAATATGCCTAATTTCTTGCCTGATCACACAAAGAAAATGGAAATAGAGTTAGTCGAACTTTTTCCATAGAGATATTTAGGAACTCAAAAGTGTTAAAGATTTCTATGAAGCTCTGGAGGTGGGCGTGCGGGTCTTCGCCATGCCTCCCTCCAAACTGCCCAGTAGCATGGATCATCTGCAACATTACCGACTTCATTTCAAACCTCAATCCATCTAGCGTTGGTTTCATGATTCCTGGAGAGAAATCATAGAGGTTGGGCGATGCATAGTCCCGAATGGATCTATTGCGGTCATTCGCTAGAAAGATGGGGTTGGCCATTATGTTGTTCGTGTTTGCGGCCCTTTCTACCGGTTGTTCTGTCATTCTTGGGGTTCTCTCTTGTAGTTGACGGTTGTCTCTTAGTCTGCGTCGAAATGTTCTGAATCCCCGGGTCATAGTTTGCCAAAGATTGAGAGCTGTAACGAAATAAAAAAGATTACAGTTAACACACTATTTTATCGAAGTCCTCGGCAACGACGCCAAAGACTTAATGCGTTATTTTATGAGGTGAAATTATGGATGAAATGCGGTGATGGAATTGTGTTGAACAATCAAGATTTCTCAGTGGAATCCAAGTATAAAACCCACTGAGTTTCCTGGTAAGTCTAGGGTCGAACTCAGGACTTGGGAAAATAATATACGGTGATAATTTTTCACAAAGACTTTACGGTAACCGGTAATTGAAATAGTTGTTTTGTGTTGTTGTTTATGGTAATGAAATAAATAAATATGGAGGATTTGAGAAAAGTTTGATTATGCAATAGATGCACTGAGTATGTGGATGAACGGGTTGAGAAGGTCTTTAGCTAGCGTTACCTGGGAATGCGTCAAATTATGCGATCATGCTACACCCATGCATAACAAGTCATTTTCCAATGCAAATGCGGTGCTCCTAATTCTAGGATGCATGTGTTGAATGCAAAAGTGTCCATAAAGCTTATTCCTAAGTCTCTACTTTTTTTCCTATGCGATGATTCAAGATGCACAGAAAGGCAAGGTGATCGCACACAATCATATCCTATCTCTAGGATGCATGCGATGCGTTAATAGAAAACAGTGCTTATTCCTAAGCTCCTATCTCTTGATTATGCATTCTAATCTGACTCCCCCAAGCCTAGATTCTAATATGACTTTTCCAAGCCTAGATCTTGTCCTTAGACTACCCTCCCAAGTATCTCTAATAGACGAATGAAGCATGCATAATACAAGATAATCGCATAGGATGAATATCTTCAGTTAAGGTAGCTAAGTGTTTCTCAACCCATTCAATAGATTTAGCTACTCATGTGTAAATAACAGAGAGTGAACAAATATAGAGAAGTAAATTCCATTTCTATAAATGAGTTTGAATACAAAATAACAATGGAAGATAAGGGAAGAGAGCTTGGTAGCAATCCCTTGCTGCCCGAGGCTTTTACACTGGTAACTCTATTCGATTCAAAAGATATTCCTACTTCCGCAGGAGTTGGCCCTCTCTTTGATCTTGAAGCTTCCGACACTCTCCCGAGCTCACCGGAATGATCTATCAGGACAACCTCCTTCTCTCGCTTCCGCCTTAAAATAAAAGAAAATCTAAGAATAAGGCTAAACTACCTAAGGAAAAATTCTCTAACTTTTCGAACTCGTGAATAGATGAACTCGTTAACCCCTTTTCTGAAGGATGCCTTCGGTATTTATAGAGCTTCGGGGTGAAGGGCGACTTCTCTCTTATGATTGCACATATGGAATTGCTTTAATTCTCTGACTGATGCGCCGAATATTTTTCACCGAAATGCTGAGTGTACGTGTTATCGTTAGCGGCTTGTCAACTTAATTCGGATTCGACCATCATTCGCTTTCTGTCCCATCGTGATTAATTATGCATTTCACTCATATGCGCCCACCAAGTTGCGCCGGCTCTATGCGGCAATCCTTCTTGGGCAGATGTGTGCGAACACAAATCACTGCAAAAACCTTGCGGTAACGCTGCGCTCGACCGTTGATTTCTTGTGATCGTGCATTCCGCCCTGCGTTAATGCATATTCTGCATAAAAATACTAAAGTTAACTATTCTTATGCGATGAACGCATGCGACCGCAATGTTATAAACTTAATGCTTTTTGGACGCAATCTAACAAATTTTATCAATGCAAACCTTCATTGTTTAATAACTTAGCACTGTAATAACGTGCATTTCTCCCCGTTATCAGTGACCAAGCACGAAAACGGGCTTATTCTCTCGAACCAGGGGAGATTAAATCATGGGAGCAAGTAGTTGAGAAGTTTATGAAGAACTACTTCCCTTCGACGGAGAACGCCAGAAGAAGGAAGTTAATCACCAATTTTGAATAGAATAATGACGAATTACTTAGCGATGCTTGGGCGTGGTTTAAGAAGCTGGTAAGAGATATCCCGCATAACGACTTACCAGGCTACTTACAAATGGAGATTTTCTACCATGGATTAAACCCTGCATCGCAGATGGCTGCCAATGGGGCAGCAGCGGGAGGTCTGCTGGATAAAACTTATAATGAGGCTAAGAATATCCTTGATCGCATTTCTAAAAATCATGAAGACTGGAGAGAAAACGATCAAAGATTGAGAATCAAGGACAGTGACACGAATAATGGGGCCATCACATCCCTTCAAAATCGATGACTGCGATGATGAACTTGATACAAGGAATTGTAATCAATAGCCCAACAACGCATAGTGGGCAAGTCAACGCAATCAACCAGATGACCGCAAGTTGTGCTACTTGTGGCGAAGGACATCCAATGGAGGAATGCCTGAGAAACCCACAGTCAGTCTATTTTGTGAAGAATAATCCATTTTCTAACACGTACAACTCTGGGTGGAGAAATCACCCTAACTTCGCGTGGAAAAATCAACACCAAAATTTTCAATCAGTGGCGCAAAAAGAAGAGCCACCCGGATTTTTCCCGCAAACCAACGGTCCAACACATAATCAAGCCAGTAGTTCGCAGGCGCCGCAATCTTTCACTTTGGAGAGTTTGTTGAAGCAATATATTGAAAAGAACGAAATAGTGCTTCAAAACCAAGCGACGTCTATCCACAACCTGGAAATTCAGATAGGCCAAATTGTGGGCGAACTCAAGAATAGGCCGCAAGAAGTGCTATCGAGTTCAACAGAACTTTCGCGTAACCCAGGAGGTACGGATAAAGAACAATTTTAAGTTGTAACGTTGCGGAGCGGAAAGACTGTGGCAGAGGAGAAGAAGAAGCCTAGCCGGACTGCTCCACTTGCGCTAGAACCAGAGATTGCGTTGACTCGAGGAGAAACAGAAGAAGAGAAGTGATGGAACTAGAGATTGCGTCCACCTCGGAGCCAAAAGAATAGGGGACCGTAAGAATACAACTACCACCATTCCCTCAGAGACTCAAAAAGAAGAAAAATGATGAGGTACAGTATCAGCGCTTCATGGATATACTAAAACAGTTGCATATTAACATTTCGTTCACTGAAGCGATTGAACAGATGCCCGCATATGCGAAGTTTCTAAAGGACATGGTGACAAAGAAGAGAAGCACTGGTAAGTTCGCAACGGTGGCTTTGACGCAAAGTTCAAAATCTATAATTCCACAAAAAATGTGTGACCTTGGAAGTTTCACTATACTTTGCTCTATTGGAGGGTTATACATCGGTTAGGCGCTATGAGATCTTGGGACCAGCATCAACTTGATGCCCCTGTCACTTTTCAAGCAGCTGAATGTGGGGCAGCTTGCGCCCACGACGGTGACTCTTCAATTTGCGGATAAATCTCTTGTGCATTCAGAGAGGAAGGTAAAGGATGTTCTAGTTAGAATCGATAAATTTATATTACTAGTAGACTTCATCATCCTGGAATACGAAGCAGACAAGGATGTGCCCATCATCCTAAGGTAACCATTTTTATTCGCTGGTCGCGCCCAGATTGATGTGTACAAAGGAAAGATCACGCTGAGGGTGAATGGACAGAAGCTCAGGTTTGTCATTATCCGAGCCATGAAATATCCTGATGAAGAAGACCTCAATGAATCAGATGATGAACTAAGTTTGAATGACGAAGAGAAGCCTGAAGATGAAAATGAAGATGAGGATGCGATCGTATCCATTGTAGCACGCAATGCGATCACAGAAAAAACAACCATGATGAGATGATCACATCCTAAGAAGATAAGCCGATAGAGAATGAAGAAAGGAAAAAAACAAAACCATCCTTGGAACAACCACCAACAATAGAGCTAAAGACCCTTCCTAACCACCTGAAGTATGCGTTTTTGGGCCAGAATGAAAAGCTACTTGTAATCATTTCCTCTGCACTTAATGAAGACCAAGAAAATGCACTGCTGAGCATTCTGAGAAAGTATGTAAAAGCAATTGGCTGGATGCTCACAGACATTAGAGAAATTAGCCCCACATACTGCATGCATAGGATTTGTCTTGAAGAGAATTACAAAGGATCTATCGAACAACGACGCAGACTCAACCTTACGATGAAGAAGGTCGTAAAGAAGGAGATAATGAAGTAAAACGCGGGAATTATCTATCCAATAGCCGACAGCACGTGGGTCAGCCCTATGCAATACGTGCCAAAGAAAGGAGGGATGGCAGTAGTCCCTAATGCAAATAACGAACTAATACCACAAAGGACTGTCACGGGATGGCGTATTTGCATGGACTACCACAAATTAAATGCGACAACAAAGAAGGATCATTTCCCTTTGCCTTTTATCGACCAAATGCTAAACTGTCTAGCTGGAAATGATTTCTATTGCTTCTTGGATGGATATGCCGGCTATAACCAGATCACGATCACTTCCGAAGATCAAGAAAAAACCACATTCACCTGCCCGTATGGAACATTTTCATTTCAACGCATGCCGTTCGGCCTTTGCAATGCACCGAGCACTTTCCAAAGGTGTATGATGGCCATCTTTTCTGAATATCTCAAAGACTCTGTAGAAATATTCATGGACGACTTCTCTGTGTATGGGGAAACATACGAAGTCTGTCGTAACAACCTGGAGAAGATATTGAAAAGATGTGAAGAAACGAACTTCATGCTTAATTGGGAGAAATGCCACTTCATGGTGAAGGAAGGCATTGTGCTTGGGCACAAGGTATCCAAGGATGGGTTGGAGGTGGACAAGGTAAAAATTGAGGCGATTGAAAAGCTCCCACCTCCAGCGAATGTAAAGGTTGTCAGGAGCTTCTTGGGACATGTTGGATTTTATAGACGTTTTGTCAAAGACTTTTCAAAGATTGCATGACCACTGAGTGCATTGCTAGAGGCAGATAGAAAGTTTGACTTCGATGACCAGTGCCTCAATGCATTCATGATTTTGAAGAACGCATTAACAATCGCACCAGTGTTGATCGCACCAGACTAGACACAACCCTTTGAATTAATGTAGGCGTAAATGGTTATGCAGTGAGAGCAGTACTAGTACAGAAGAAGAAAATGATGCTACATCCCATCGCATATGCGAGTAAAACCTTGAACCCTACTCAAATAAACTACACGACCACAGAAAAAGAATTTCTTGCGGTGATATTTGCATTGGAGAAATTCAGAGCATATTTGCTGGGAACTAAAGTACTCATTCACACTGACCACTTGGCGATAAAATATTTGATGATAAAGAAAGATGCAAAGCCAAGATTGATTAGATGGGTTCTCCTCCTCCAGGAATTGGATATGAAAATCATTGATCGCAAGGGGATGGAGAACCAGGTTGTGGACCATTTATCCAGATTAAAAAATTTAGAAGTTGACCGCAACCAGTCAGAGGTTAGCGCAACGTTCCCAGACGAGCATCTATTTAAGATTGAAGAATTACCATGGTACGTAAACGTGGTAAATTTTCTGGTTTGCGAATAATTTCCCGAAGATTATACAGACCACAAAAAAGGTGGCTCAGACATGAATGCCGATCATATTATTGGGATGAGCCAAATCTGTATAAGAGGGAGTTAGACCAGATTTTGCACCTATGCATACCAGATGCTACTCACTAACACATATTATCACAATGTCATGACTCGCCATATGGAGGGCACTTTGGAGGCCAACGCACAATAGCGAAAGTATTACAAAGGGTATTATTGGCCAACACTATTCAAGGATGCAAGAGACTACGCGATGAAGTGTGACCCGTGCCAATGCACGGGTAATATTTCATGGAAGCATGCGATGCCCATGAACATCATTTTAGAACTGGAATTGTTTGACGTTTGGGGCATTGACTTCATGGGACCATTTCCGACATCTCACAAATATATTCTGTTAGCCGTCAATTACGGCTCCAAATGGGTAGAAGCGGTAGTGTGCACCGCAAGCGATGCGGCCGTAGTCTCCAAATTCCTGAAGAAAAATATTTTCACTCGTTTTGGCATTCTACGTGCCATAATAAGTGATGCTCCACTTTGTCAATCGCACTGTCAAAGATTTGCTTCTCAAATATAATATCCTCCATAAAGTGGCCATCGCATACCATCCACAGACAAATGGTCAAGCTTAAGTGTCCAACTGGGAGATCAAGTTGATATTAGAGAAGGTGGTGAAACCTTTGCGAAAAGATTGGACAACAAAGCTGGACAATGCCTTGTGGGCATATAGGACCGTCTTTAAGACACCTCTAGGCATGTCCCCGTATGCGTTGGTATTTGGAAAGGCATGTCATTTACCACTCAAGTTGGAGCATAAAGCATTGTGGGCGGTGAAAAAGCTAAACTTTGACTTAAAGGCTGTAGGGGAAGCAAGGAAACTTCAATTGGTCGAGCTGGAGGAATGGAGAACTCACGCATACGAGAACGCAAAGATCTACAAAGAGCGCGCAAAACACTGACACGAAAAACAATTATGCAAGAAGAATCACCAAGTCGGGCAAAAGGTCTTACTATTTAATTCGTGGCTACGACTCTTCCCTAGGAAACTAAAGTCACGTTGGTCCGAACCCTTCATAATCAAAGAGGTATTCCCGCATGGCGCGGTCAAGTTATCCAATGAAGACAGGACCCACATATTTAAAGTCAATGGGCAACGAGTGAAAATATATCGTGAAGAAGACTGGCTTTGCAAGGTCGCCTCCGTGCACTTGAGAAACTCTGACTGAAAAAGAAGTGGGCAGTCCCTGCGTAATCGTGCGATTCAAATTCATCAGGGATGCATGTTTTGTGAAGTATCTGTTGAAATCCTCAATTCATGAAGTTATCTCTATCTCCTTTTAGTATTATCATTTCGCTATCTATTGCTTTTCTAAAAAAAAAAAAAAACATTTTGTCAACTTTGTTTTTTTTATTTAACCCTCGATGTTTTCTTTGCCACGATCGAGGTGAATGATTGCGGAGGCACTACATGAAAGACGCAAATACTTTATTTCATCACCGCAATCAAAGAGAGCAGTTTGCCGTAAAGAAGGATGTGTTCACAAATAATGCGGGCGACAACGCCAATTTGGGGGTTGTATCTTTCCTTGACTTCGTTATTACCAAATTTTGCTCTATCGCATCGCATTTTAACTTTGAAAGTCTTATCATCACATCCTCTTTAGTCAGCGCAATCATTTAACATTGATTAATTTAGTAAGCCACCGCATTATTTCTCCTTGCCAGTTATGATTTCAATGATGAAACGCATGCTTCTATTTTTTCGTATAGACTAGAGTCAACTTAATTTTAGGACAGTCAACTCATAAAATATTTCTAGAAGTTAGTAGTCTGCTAGCTTTCTTTCAAACTGACTTTTTATAGAACTTTCTAAGAGCATCGCATGACTTCTTTCAATCTTTCCGCAATGAGGACATTGGTGCATTTTAAATTTGGGGCCGTGGTATTCATTTTCGACCTTGCTATTTTTAGATTCTAAAAAAAAAAAAAAAATTCATAACGTTGCGATCGGATCCAACTGGTAGTTGGATGTCCGCATGACACTGATAATGGGCAGAAATGCACGTTATCATAGTGCTAGTTCTTAAACAATGCTGGCTTACTTGATAAAATATGATAGATTGCGTCCAAAAGCATTAAGTTTATAACATTGCGGTTTCATGTGTTCATCGCATAGAAACAGTTGATCTTTGTATTTTTATGCAGAATATGCATTGACGCAAAGCAGAAAAAGTGATCACAGGAAATCATTGGTCGAGCGCAGCATTACTGCAAGGCTTTGCGGTGATTGTGTTTGCAAACATTTGCTCAAGAAGGATTGCCGCATAGAGTTGGCGCAACTTGGGGGGCGCAACTGGGTGAAAGGCATAATTATTCACGATGGGACAGAAAGCTGATGATGGTCGAATTCGAATTAAGTTGACAGCCGCTAACGATAACAAGTACATTCGACTTTTCGGTGACAAATATTCGGCGCATCAGTTAGGGAATTAAAGCCATCCATCTGTGCAATCATAAGAGAGAAGCCGCCCTTCACCCTGAAGCTCTATAAATACCAAAGGCATCTTACAGAAAAGGGGTTCGAAAGTTTCGAAGTTCGGTTCAGTTAGCTCAGCACGTCTTTGTCCATAGTTTTCCTTTTATTTTAAGGCGGAGTAAGTGAAGAGTGAAGACGTCGAAAGATCGCTCAGAGAAACTCGAGAGAGAACCCGGAGGCATAGAAGTAGAGAGCGGGCCGACTCTCACTAGAGCGAGATTATCTTTTGAACACGAGTAGAAAAGACAATGTAAAATCCTGGGAAGCAAGAGATTGCTACCAGGCTCTTTATTCTATTCCTGCATTGTTATTTTGTACTTCATCTTTATATCTATACAATGGAAGTTCTTATTCTGCATCTGTTCACTCTCTTAGTACGCATGAGTAGCTAAACATGTTGAATGGGTTGAGAAGAACTAAGCTATCATGACCTAGGATGTTCATTGCTTGCGATTATCTTGTTTTATGCTATGCCAAACATCCTTTTATTGTTACTCGAGAGAGTCTAAAGAAAGAACCTAAGACTCGAGAGAGCTAGGTTAGAATCTAGTCCCAAGAGAGCAAGATTAGAACTGCACGAACAAGAGATAGGGACTTAGAGATAAGCTCTGTTTTCCAACCTACATCGCATGCACCTTAGAGATAGGTATGATATTATGTGGTCGTCTTATTTGTGTATGTGTCATTTCATCATTGCACAAATAAGAATAAAGGCTTATGTGTAGGTCCTAAAGACTTATCACATTTATCGCATGTGTTCTAACATTAGAAGTCGTAGCATTCGCATCGAGAGGTGGTTTACTATTGTATATATGTTGCATGATTGCAAAGCATGAATGCATCCTAGGAAGTGTTAGCCGAAACCCTTCTCAACCCGTTCACCGCATACTCATTACATCTTCCGTTTGTCAACTCTTTTCGAACTCCGCCACATTTGTTTATTTTCATTACCGCAAACAACAACCCCAACAACTATTGATTTATTTGGTTACCTCAAAGCCTTCTGAAAATTACCATCGCATATCGTTTTCCCAAGTAACTGAGTTCGACCCTGGACTTACCAGGAAATTCAATGGGGTATACACTTGGATTCCACTGAGAAAACTTGAGTGCTCAACGCATTTTCATCATCGCATTTTATCCATAATTCCACCTCATAAAATAACGCATCATGTTTTTGGCGCCGTTGCCGAGGACTTCGGGAAATCAGTGTGCTAACGGTAATTTTTCTGATTTCTTTGTAGACTCTCAATCTCTGGAGAATTACGACCCAGAGATTGAGAGGACGTTCTGACGACGATTAAGAGACAACTGCCAACAACATGATAGAACCCCAAGAATGGCGGAACAACCAGAAGCAAGGGCCGTAACGCGAACAATATAATGGCCAACCCCATCCTTCTAGCGAACGATCGTAATAGGCTCATTAGGAACTATGCATCGCCAAACCTGTATGATTTCTCTCCAGGAATCATGAGGCAAACGTTAGACAGATCGAGGTTTGAAATGAAGCCGGTAATGTTGCAGATGATCTAGGTTGTTGGGCAGTTTGGAGGGAGGCTTGGCGAAGACCCGCACGCCCACCTCCAGAGCTTCATAGAAATCTGCAACACTTTTGTGTTCCTCAATATATCCACCGAGGAAGTTAGACTCACTTTGTTCCCATTTTCTTTATACGATCAAGCAAAAAAATGGGCGTATTCTCTTGAACCGGGAGAGATAACCTCGTGGGAACAAGTCGTCGAGACGTTTATGAAAAAAATACTTCCCACCTACTGAGAATGCCAAAAGAAGGAAATTAATAACAAATTTTGAACAAGAAGATTACGAATCACTCAGCGATGCTTTGTGAGGTTTAAGCGGCTAGTAAGAGACTGTCCACATAATGGCTTACCAGACTGCCTACATATGGAGATTTTTTACCAAGGACTGAATCCCTCTTTGTAGGCCGCTGCCAATGCGGCAGCTGCTGGTGGTCTGCTAGACAAAACATATGAGGAGGCTAAGAATATACTCGATCGCATCTCTAAAAATCACGAGGTCTAGAGAGAGAGCGATTAGAGATTGAACATAAAAGATAATGACGCAAACAAGGGGGCCATCGCATCCCTGCAAAACCAGATGACTGCGATGATGAGTCTGATTCAAGGCATCACAATTAATAACACAGGAGCAAAGAAAGGGCAGGTCAACGTAATTGCCCCATCGACCGCAAGTTGTGTCATTTGTGGAGATGCTCATTCGATGGAGGAATGTCTAGCTAACCCGCATTCGGTATGCTTCATAAAGAACAACCCCTATTCCGATACATACAACCCCGGGTGGAGAAACCACCAAAATTTTGTGTAGAAAAGTCAACAACAAAACGTCTAACCAGTAGCACAAGGAGGAAGGCGACCCGGATTTTTCCTGCAACCAAGCGGTCTAATGCGTAACCAAGCTAGCAGCTCGCAACCACAACAATCTTCGTCCTTAGAGAGCTTGCTGAAGTAGTTTAGTGAGAAAAACGAATCAGTGCTGCAGAATCAAGCAACGTTCATTTAAACTTTCGAAATTCAGTTGGGACAAATTGCGGGAGAGCTAAAAAATAGACCGCAAGGAGCGTTGCCGAGCTCAACTGAGCTACCGCACAACGCGAGGGGTACCGGGAAGGAACAATGCTTAGCAGTCTCCTTGTTAAGTGACAACATGACAACGGAAGTAGGGGAGGAACCCATCGTGACCACCCTGAATGCAGTAACAACCTAGTACCCATTGACTTACAATTCAGAAGAGCCTGAGAAAATGAACCCTAAAGTTGCGTCCACCTTCAAGCCTTTAGATTGTGAGACAGAAGAAGTCCAACTACCACCAGCTCCACAAAGATTGAAAGAAAAACAAAATGATGAAGAAAAGATCGCAATAGTGGCCGCAACGCAAAATGCTACGATCCCACAAAAAATGTACGACCCAGGAATCTTCACAATACCATGCTCCATTGGAAGGGTCTACAGTGGCCAAGCACTATGTGATCTTGGGGTAAGTATAAACATCATGCCACTATCAAGCTATAAACGATTGAATATTGGCACACTCACACCCACGATAGAGACTCTTCTGCTTGCGGACAGATCCCGAATACATCCTGAAGGAGAACTGAAAAATGCAGCAATCTCAACTGATAAATTCATCTTGCCGGCAAACTTCCTCATTTTGGATTATAAAGCGGACGAAGATGTGCCCATCATATTGAGACAACCATTCTTTTCGATCGGTCGCTCTCAAATTGATGTGTGTAAGGGGGAGATTGTAATAAACATTCATGGGAAAAAGCTCTGGATTAAGGCAGTCAAGATCCCAAAGGACAAAGAAAAGAGAGAAAAGCCGCTGTGGACATGAAAAGCTCAGCTTGGAATAAGCGGTCCCTGAGTTACTATATGACTCAACCTCATCAGGGACGCAATCCTTTTAAATATCCTTTCTCTTACATCAATACTTCATGAAATTTCATCACTTTGTTGTTACCACTTACCTATTTGCATTTCACTATCCTTTCTTATTCTAAGAAAAAAAAATTCTGTAAAAGAATGTTGTTTTGTTTAAAATTATTTGACCCTCTCACTGTTTTTCTTGCAACGATCGAGGCACTGGATTGCGAAGGTGTTACATGAAGAAGCAATTTATCTCATTCCGTCACCGCAATCCAAGGAAGATAGATCGCCGCAAAGAAGGATGCATCAATACACAATGCGGGCGACAGCGCAAATTTGAGGGTTGTATTCTTCCTTAACTTTATTTCAAATTTTGCACTATTGCATCACATTTTACTTTTGAAAGTTTTATCACCGCATCCTCTTTGATTACCGCAATCAGTTAACATTCATAAACTTAGTAAGTTGCCGCATGCTATCTCTTTGCCAATTATGATTTCAATGATGAAACACATACTTCTATTTTTTTTCATATACACTAGAGTCAACTTAATCTTAGAAAAATAACCTCATGAAATATTTCTAGAAGTTAGAGGTTTGCTAGCTTTCTTTCAAACTCTCTTTACGAAGCTTTCTAAGAACATCGCATGACTTCTTTAAATCTTTTGACAATGAGGACATTGCCGCATTTTAAATTTGGGGGTGAGGTATTTATTTTTGACCTTGCTATTTCAAAAAAAAAAAAAAAAAAAAAAGAGGAAAAATTTGAGAATAACAACTCCACTGTCAACGGAATGGGGAAACCCATGTTGATAAGAGTTAAGTTGTGAAGGGCACTTACCCGTAGTTAGATGTCCGCATGACACACGTGGGGGCAAGCCAAAACGAAAGTAGGTCGCCAAGATCAATGCATAAATATAATGACCGCAACTCCGCTGCCAAAAAGGTATGAGTTTAGTCTGAGAAAGAGCGCATTGCTCGTAGTTGGATGTCCACATGACACACGTGGGGGCAGGCTAAAATGAAGGCAAGGCACTTGTATCAATGCAAGGTCAAAAAAATATAATAATATCAAGAAATATGCAAGGATAAAATTATTTAACACCCCGGTGGAAAAGTTTTCTTTTTTAAATAAATCATGCGATGTCCTGGAATTTAGTAAAGTCCTTTTGAAGGTTAAGCTTGCGGTCTCTAGGTCTTAGAAATATTTTGAGAAGAGACTTGAATACAACTTAAGGAAATTTTGGTGTATAAGAGCTGAATGAAGTATCCTTGAGAAATCTAGGAAAAGAACATTGCGGTCGACTTGCTAAAGGAAACCTTTAGCTTATGCTTGAGGACAAGCATTGTTTGAATTTGGGGGTGTGATAACGGGCAAAAATGCACATTATCATAGTGCTAAGTTCTTAAACAATGCTGGCTTGCATTGATAAAATATGATAGATTGCGTCCAAAAGCATTAAGTTTATAACATTGCAGTCGCATGCGTTCATCGCATAGAAACAGTTGATCTGTGTATTTTTATGCAGAATATGTATTGACGCAAAGCAGAAAAAGTGATCACAAGAAATCATTGGTCGAGCGCAGCATTACCTATCGTTTAAATTCTCTCTCACCAAATGCCTTTAATATAAGTCATATGTAGGAGTATATCAGCATGCAACAGAAGCAACAATGATTAATAAGCATTCTAATTCATTAATTTTGGCTATAAATAAAGCATGCTCATACAATAATAAGAGGGTTTCAAGACATACCTTTGTGGAACCTCTTGAAACTCGAATTCAACTGCAAATCTTCTCTAAATCTTCTTGTGAACCACTTCAATGACTTCCTACTATTCTCTTGGAGCCTTAGATTGAGTTGTGAGACTCAAAATAAGCTTGAATAAAGGGAATTTGGAGAAGAAGCTCACTGATGCACCATGGACGAACACCTTCTTCAACCTCAAGCTTTTCAGAAAAAACTCATATGTTGCTGCAGTTTACATGCTCAATTCTCAGTCTAATTTTTCTTATTTATTGCAAGACCATGATGCAAGAAAGAAGGCTGCATGAAGAGCACCTCATGCTTGGAATATTGAATCAAGAATAGGGTGGGAAATGAGTGAGCTATATGGTTGGATAGTGGAGATCTCCCACTTTTTCAATTTGTGTTTTTAAATTTAGAATTTTCAGATTGATTTCAAAATTAATTTTTTTTAATTTTACAAAATTAATTCATTAATTAATTTTCTAATAAAATTAATAATAAATAATTAATTAAATAATTTAATTAATTCTAATTAATTCAATATCAAATATTAAATTAATTTTACAAAAATTCCACCTCATGAATCTTTATTCATAAATTTAATATTTAAATCATATTTAAGTATTAATTGATGCTCCAATTCTGTTTAATTAAAAAATGAAACGCATAATTATATCACATATAATTACTAATTCCCTTAATTCTAATTTGAACGTTTCAAATTAACTTATCACGTTTCTCTAAGGCTAATTCATTTATGAGCTAGTAGGGGACCTCGTGGACTTACAGATCATGGGCTTCAATGATCTGAGATTAATTGGCTAAACTCTTTACACAAATTAACCCTCATTCGTTAACTAATGGGTCACTCCACTAAAGCTCATAGTTGCACTTCCCTCACTGTAGATATATTATGTCCACTCGATATAACCATGATTAATAAGTTAACTCTTCATAGGTTGTTCGTAATAATGGTTGGGTCAAATGTCTGTTTTACCCCCGAGATTACCTCTTGTTCCTTAAGTCTCAACTATCCTCTAATGAACAATTTCTTTGTGATCCAATCAACAAACTGAATCTTTCTCGAGCCATAGAGGGTGAGGCCCCTTGTTTAAGACCTGAAGTCAACACTTAAGGGAACAACCTCTCTACTGTCCTTGAAAGCGGGTAGGAGTGAATTCCATCTTTCACCCTATGTTCCTAGCTATCTACCCATTCTTACCTCTAAAATGGAGGTTGTGAGCCGGCGTTGTTGAGCCTACCATCATCTATGCAAATCTAAGGACAATCGAAATAAACAAAAGTTCATAGTTAGCTCAAGATTAAGGTCAAGTTACCTATGTCATCGCTTTGAAATAGTAAGTCTTAAATAGTAAACAATATTATAAAGTAAGAGTGACTGATTTCGTTGTCCGATCTTTTACAAACCCATTGCACAGGATGCCCCCATTCCTCATGTCATAACATGTACGAATTAGGATCACATCGTCTGTAGCACTTTACAACTCTTTGTAACAACTACAGAGTGGATCAGATCCAATAGTGTTACCAGAATAAGGCACCCAACCTTATTCATATACTATAGATCATTTTGACTATTTACTCGAACCTGATTCACTTTTATATCTCCACATAAAGTTCAAGTACTTATATAATAGTCATAAATCTTTTAGTTTATTGGATTTATAAAACGAAATACGTAATTCATACATTCAATAACAACTTATTGAATTTTCAGAATATGTTTTATTGTTTACAGACCACGAGTTTTAGGACATAAAACCCAACAAACTCCCACTTGGACAAAAACTCCAGTGGTAACTTATATATCTAAATATATAATACTAAGTTTCTAAGTTTTACAGAGAAATACAATAAACTAGGGCATCAAATACCCAGTTTTTCTCCCACTTGCCCCAGGTTATATACCTCGTAGTCTTAGTTTTACTAGGAGATTCTCAAACACTTTAGCCGAGAGAATCTTTGTAAACATGTTAATGTACAATAGACTTCTTATTAAATTATCTGGGGAATGCATCTTTTTTTGACAACTTTTGTTTCCCAATAATGGCTAGGAAGTCATACATTTCTCCTACTACATCGAGGTACTCTCAACTCTTTGAGTAAGATGCATCTAATCTATCCAAAACAACTTTTGTTTACAGTGTCACACCCCGTCCTGAGCCCGCCTCTTGAGCCCGAGGGGAGGCATGAAGGACAACAAATACCACCCTTTTGTGATACTAATAACGAGCAGAAATACACGTTATCATAGTGCTAAGCTCTTAAACAATTCTAGCTTCCGTTGGTAGAACATGTTAAATTGCGTCCATTAAGCATCAATTTCATAATATTGTGGTCGCATGCGTTCATCGCATAGGAACAGTTGATTTTTTTATTTTTGTGCAGAATATGCGATGATGCAAGGCGGAAATTGCGATCATAGGAAATCATTGGTCGAGCGCAGCATTACCACAAGGCTTTGTAGTGATCGCGTTCGCAAACATTTTCTCAAGAAGGATTGCCGCAACTTGGTTGACGCAACATGATGGGCGCATCTGGGTGAAAGTATAATTAATTGCGATGGGACATAAAGCTGATGATAGTCAAATCCGAATTAAGTTGACAGCCACCAACGATAAAAAGTACATTCAGCTTTTCGGTGACAAATATTCAGTGCATCAATCAGGATTTAAGCTGTCCCATTTGTGCAATCATGAGAGAGAAGCTGCCGTTCACCCTGGATGTTCTATAAATACCAAAGGCATCCTTCAGAAAAGGGGTTCACCATTCCATGAGTTTGAAAATTCATAGTTCAGATTGCACGTCTTTGTTCATAGTTTTCCTTTCATTGTAAGGCAGAGCAAGAGAAGAGTGGTGACGCTGGAGATCGCTCAGGACAACTTGAGAGAGACCCTTGAGGCGTAGAAGTAGAGAGCGGGCCGACTCTCGCGAGGGCGAGATTATCTTTTGAACACGAGTAGAAAACAGTGTAAAAGCCTGGACAACAAGAGATTGCTACCAGGATCTTTATTCTATACTTACGTTGTTGTTTTGTACTTCATCTTTATATTTATGCAATGGAAGTCCTATTTCTACATCTGTTCACTCTCTTAGCACACATGAGTAGCTAAACCAGTCAAATGGGGAAGAAAGAACCTAAGACTCGAGAGAGTTAGGTTAGAATCTAGACTCAAAAGAGCAAGATTAGAACCGCATAAACAAGAGACAGGGTCTTAGAGATAAGCTCTGTTTTCCACCTGCATCACATGCATCCTAGAGATAAGAGTGATATTATATGGTCACCTTATTTGTGCGTGTATTATTCTATCATCGCATAAATAAGAATAGAGGCTTATGTGTAGGTCCTATATACTTATCACATATATCGCATGCGTTCTAGCATTAGAAGCCGTAGCATTCGCATCGAGAGATGGTTTACTATTCTATGCATGTTGCATGATTGCAAAGCATGAACGCATCCTAGGAAGTGTTAGCCGAAACCCTTCTCAACCTGTTCACCGCATACTCATCGTATCTTCTGTTGACCAACTCTTTTCAAACTCCGCTGCATTTGTTATTTTTTTAATCATCGCAAACAACAACCTCAACACTTATTTATTTATTTGGTTACCGCAAAGTTTTCCTAAAAATTTCCAACGCAACATATTTTCACAAGTCCCTGAGTTTGACCCTGGACTTACCAGGAAACTCAGTTGAGTTTACACTTGGATCCCGCTGAGGAAACTTGAGTGCTCAACGCAATTTCACCTTTGCATATTATCCATAATTCACTTCATAAAATCAAGCATCAAGTTTTTGGTGCCGTGGTCGGGGACTTCGACAAAATAGTGTGCTAACGGTAATTTTTCTGATTTCTTTGCAGACTCTCAATCTGGCGAATTACGACCGGAGATTGAGAGGACGTTTAGACGAAGATTGAGAGACCGCCAACAACAACCACAGTCAGATAAAGAAGAGATGGTAGAGCAGCCTGGAAATGGAGCACCAAATGATATTAATGTCATGGCGAATCCAATCCTGCCTGCAAACGATCGCAATAGACCCATTAGGGACTATGCATCGCCAAACCTCTATGATTTCTCTCTAGGAATTATGAGGCCTGCCTTCGACGAAAGCAGATTCGAAATGAAACGGGTGATGCTGCAGATGATCCAGACTGCAGGTCAATTCGGAGGCTGGCGTGGCGAGGACCCGCATGCACACCTCCAAAGCTTTATTGAAATCTGCAACACTTTTGTGTTCCTGAACATCTTTGTCGAAGAAGTTCGACTAACTTTGTTCCCATTTTCTCTTTGTGATCAGGCAAGGAAATGGGTGTATTCTCTCGAATAGGGAGAGATCTCTTCTTGAGAACAGGTCGTGGAGAAGTTTATGAAGAAATATTTTCCACCTACTGAGGAAGGAAACTAATTACAAATTTTGAACAAGACATGGAAGAATCGCTCAGCGATGCCTGGGCGAGGTTTAAAAGGTTGGTCAGGGATTTCCCACACAATGGTTTGAATCTCGCTTCGCAGACCGCTGCCAATGTGGCAGCCACTGGTGGTCTGCTTTATAAAACGTATGGTGAGGCGAAGAATGTCTTGGATTGCATCTCTAAAAACCATGAAGATTGGAGAGAGAGTGACCAAAGATTGGGAATCAAAGACAATGATGCAAGTAATGGTGCTATTGCTTCACTACAAAATCAGATGACTGCAATGATGAACTTAATCCAGGGAATTGCGATCAGTAGGCCAACACCGCAAAACGGGCAAATCAACGCAATCAGTCAAAGCACCACAAGGTGTGCGACTTGTGGTGATGGGCACGCGACGAAAGACTGCCCGCAAAATCCACAGTCCATTTACTTTGTTCCGGATGGAGAAACCACCCCAATTTTATTTGGAAGAATCAGCAACAGAATTTCCAACTCATGGTGTAGAAAGAAGGGCCACTAGAATTCTTCCCACATAACAATGGTCAGACAACCAATCAAGCAAGTAGCTCACAATCACCGCAATCCTCTATCTTGGAAAGCCTATTGAAGCAAACATAGAGAAAAATGAAACTGTGCTTCAAAGTCAGGCTACGTCCATCCGTAATCTAGAATTACAGATGGGCCAGATTGCGAGTGAGCTGAAGAGTAGACCGCAAGGGGCTCTGCCGAGTTCAACTGAATTCCACGCAACTCGGGGGGAGCAGGTAAAGAGCAATGTCAGGTTGTGACATTGCGAAGTGGGAAGACTGTGGAGGGAGAAAAGAAGGAGCTTAGACGAACAGCTCCCATAGCGACAGAACCTGAAATTGCGGTGACGCAAGAAGGAAGAGAAAAAGAAGCAATAGAACCAGAGATTGCGTCGACCTCAAAGTTAACTAAGACAGCGACCGTGAAAGTGCAGTTACCCCCTTTCCTACAGAGACTAAGGAAGAAAAAGAAGGAAGAGGTACAGTACCAACGTTTCCTGTATATGTTAAAATAATTTACATATTAATATTCCATTAAGTGAAGTGATTGAGGAAATGCCTGCCTACGCAAAGTTTCTGAAGGATATGGTAACTAAGAAGAGGGGAGCAGGTAAGTTTTCCACGGTAGCATTAATTCAAAGTTCAAAATCAATAATTCCACCTAAGATGAGCGATCCTAGGAGCTTTACTATACCATGCTCCATAGAAGGACTGTACATTGGGCAAGCCTTGTGTGACCTTGGAGCCAACATCAATTTGATGCCTCTGTCGATCTTTAAGCAGCTTAATAACTTGTGCCCACAACCATGACTCTCCAACTAGCCGATAGATCTCTAGTGCATCCAGAGGGAAAGGTGAAGGATGTGCTGATCATCATTGACAAATTTCTCCTACCAGCCGACTTCATCATATTGGATTACGAGGCCGACAAAGATGTGCCCATCATTCTGGGGCGACCATTTTTATCAACAGATCGTGCCCAGATCGATGTAGAACCACCAACACTGGAATTAAAGACCCTACCGAATAATTTAAAGTACGCATTTTTGGGGCAGAATGAGAAGCTGTTAGTTATTATTTCCTCTGAGCTTAATGAAGTCCAGGAGAATGCGTTGATGAGCATTATGAGGAAGCATGTGCGAGCAATTGGCTGGACGCTCGCCGACATTAGGGGAATCAGCCTAGCGTACTGTATGCACCACATTTGTCTTGAAGAGGACCATAAAGCAATGATCAAACATCAACACGGACTCAACCCTGCGATGAAAGAGGTCGTCAAAAAGGAGATCATTAAATGGTTAGATGCGGGCATTATCTATCCTATAGCAGATAGCATGTGGGTCAGCCCCGTGCAGTGTGTGCTGAAAAAGGGTGGCATGATGGTAGTCTCGAACGACAACAATGAATTAATTCTGCAAAGGACCGTCACTGGGTGGCGCATTTGCATGGACTACCGCAAGCTAAATGCTGCCACAAAGAAAGATCATTTCCCCATGCTGTTCATTGATCAAATACTAGACCATCTAGCTGGAAATGACTTTTACTGCTTTCTGGATGGTTATGCCGGGTACAACCAGATTATGATAGCTTCAGAAGACCAAGACAACACCACATTCACCTGTCTATATAGGACCTTTCGCCACATGCCGTTTGGCCTCTGCAATGTGCCAAGCACGTTCCAAAGGTGCATGATGGCCATCTTTTCAGATTATCTCGAGGACTCTGTTGAAATCTTTATGGACGACTTCTCTGTTTATGGGAACACCTATGAAGTCTGTCTAACTAACTTGGAGAAGATACTGAAGAGATGCGAAGAGAAAAATCTGGTGCTTAACTGGGAAAAATGCCATTTCATGGTGAAGGAGGGCATAGTGTTGGGACACAGGGTTTCCCGGGATGGGTTGGAGGTGGACAAAGCAAAAATCGAAGTAATTGAAAAACTTCCACCTCCAACAAGTGTGAAGGCTGTATGAAGATTCTTGGGGCATGCTGGATTCTAAAGACGCTTTGTCAAAGATTTTTTGAAAATAACACGACCACTGAGTGCGTTGTTAGAGTCGGATAGAAAATTCGAATTTGATAACAACTTCCTTAACGCATTCAGAGTTTTGAAGGATGCGCTGATTACCGCGTTCGTATTAATTGCACCTGATTGGACACTACCTTTTTAAATAATGTGCGATGCAAGCGTGTATATGATGGGAGCAGCTTTGGCACAAAAGAGAAAAACAATCTTGCATCCCATTGCATATGCGAGTAAAAAATTAAATCCTGCTCAGAAAAATTATACCACCACACAAAAAGAGCTTCTGGCGGTAATTTTTGCGTTGAAAAAATTTTGAGCATATCTGCTGGGGATAAAGGTACTCATCCATACTAATCACTCGACAATAAAGTACTTAATGACAAAGAAGGACGTAAAGCCGAGGCTGATCAAATGGGTTCTCCTTCTTCAAGAATTTGATATAGAAATAATTGATCGAAAGGGGACAGAGAACCAAGTTGCGGATCACTTGTCTAGATTGGAAAACCCTGAAGTTCACCGCAATGAATCAGAGGTGAGTGCGGTGTTCCTGGATGAGCAGCTATTCCATATTGAAGAACTACCGTGGTATGCAAACATAGTCAATTATCTAGTTTGCGGGCAGTTTCCTGAAGATTACACCTACCACCAATAGAGGAAGCTCAAACATGAATGTAGACATTATTATTGGGATGAGCCGAATCTGTACAAAAGGGGGCAGACCAGATTTTGCGATTATGCATACCAAACACTGCTCAACAATGCATATTATCACAATGTCACGACTCACCATATGGTGGGCACTTTGGAGGGCAGTGCACAACAGCTAAAGTTTTACAGAGTGGATTCTTTTGGCCTACATTATTTAAGGATGCAGTTGACTATGCAATGAAGTGTGATCGGTGCCAATGCACAGGTAACATTTCATGGAAACATGCAATAGAAATAAACACCATCTTGGAGCTTGAATTATTCGACGTATGGGGGATTGATTTCATGGGACCATTCCCTCCCTCGAATGGTAAACATTAGATTTTATTAGTTGTTGATTATGTATCCAAGTGGGTAGAGGCAATAGCATGCGCCACAAGCGATGCGGTGATCGTCTCCCAATTCCTGAAGAAACATATTTTCACTCGTTTTGACACTCCCCGTGCCATCATAAGTGATGAAGGGTCCCATTTTGTCAACCATAATATCAAGGAGCTGTTGCACAAATACAACATTATCCACAAAGTGGCCACCGCATACCATCCGCAGACGAATGGTCAGGCCGAGGTGTCCAATCGAGAAATTAAGCTGATACTTGAGAAGGTAGTAAGGCCTTCGCGAAGAGATTGGGCAACAAAGCTTGATGATGCGTTGTGGGCATATCGAACTGCATTTAAAACACCAATAGGTATGTCCTAATATGCATTGGTATTTGGTAAGGCGTGTCATTTGCCTCTGGAGCTGGAATATAAGGCATTGTCGGCGGTAAAGAAGCTGAACTTTGATTTGAAGAAAGCAGAAGAAGCGCGAAAAATGCAACTGGTCGAGCTAGAAGAATAGAGGATTAACGCATATGAAAACGCGAAGATTTACAAACAGCGCATCAAGCACTGGCATGAAAAACACATATGCGACAAAAACCTCCAAGTCGGGTAGAGGGTCTTACTCTTCAACTCACGTCTGTAGCTCTTCCCGGGAAAACTAAAGTCATGTTGTTCCGGACCATTCATAGTTAGACAAGTATTCCTGCATGGCGCGGTTGAATTATCAAATGATGACAGAACCAACATATTCAAAGTTAATGGGTAGCGAATAAAGGCATATCATGGAGAAGGCTGGCATCGCCAAGTCGACTCCATGAAACTAAAAGAACTTTGAATAAAGAAGGAAGTAGGTGGTCCCTGCATTATCAGACGTTCGCTATCCATCAGGGGACACAAGTTTTGGGAAGCATAGAATCTTCAACTTTTCTCTACTATTCTGAATTTTCATTACACTATCTCTTTTCAGCTTTATCTGTTCTTATTTCTACAAAAAAGTGGGGGGGGGGGGGGGGGGTTGCGATAACGAAAATAATTTGACCCTCTGTCTGTTTTTCTTGCAACGATCGAGGCGCTGGATTGTGGAGATGTTATGCGAAGAAGCCACTTATCTTACTCCATCACCGCAATCCAAAGAAGAGAGATCACCGCGAAGATGGATGCGTCAATACACAATGAGGGCGATAGCGTAGATTTGGGGGTGTATTCTTCCTTATCTTTATTACAAATTTTGTGCTTATCTTTAAAAGTTTTATCACCACATCTTCTTTGATTACCGTAATCATTTGACATAGATAAATTTAGTAAGACGCCGCATACTGTCTCTTTGCCAACTATGATTTCAATGATGAAAAACATGCTTCTATTTCTTTCGTATATACTAGAGTTGACTTAACTTTAAGATAGTCACCTCATAAAACATTTCTAGAAGTTAGGTGTTTGTTAGCTTTCTTTCAAATTCTCTTTACAAAGCTTTCTTAGAACATCGCATGCCGTATCTCAATCTCATTGCCGCATTTTAAATTTGGGGGTGAGGTATTTATTTTTGACCTTGCTATTTAAAAAAAAAAAAAGGAAAATTTGGAGAATAATAACTCCACTGTCAACGTAATGGAAAATCCATGTTGATAAGAGTTAAGTTGTGAAAGGCATTTACCAGAAGTTGGATGTCCGTATGACACACATGGGGGCAAGCCAAAACGAAACTAAGTCACCAGGATCAACGCATAAATAAATGATCGCAACTCCGCTGCAAAAGAGGTATGAGTTTAGTCTGAGAAAGAGCGCATTGCTCGTAGTTGGATGTCCGCATGACACACGTAGGGGCAAGCCAAAACGAAGGCAAGGCACTTGGATCAGTGCAAGGTCAGAAAAAAAAAATAATGTCAAGAAATATGCAAGGATAAAATCATTTGACACCCTAGTGAAAAAAAAAATCTCTCTTTGAAATAAATCATGCGATGTTTGAAAAGTTAGTTAAGTCTTTTTGAAGGTTAAGCTTGCGGTCCCTAGGTCTTATAAATACTTTGAGAGGAGACTTGAACAAGACTTATGGAAATTTTGGTATATAGAAATTGAATGAAGTATCCTTGAGAAATCTAGGAAAAGAACATTGCGGTCGACTTGCTAAAGGAAATATTTAGCTTATGCTTGAGGACAAGCATCGTTTAAATTTAGGGGTGTGATAATGGGCAGAAATGCGCGTTATCATAGTGCTAAGTTCTTAAACAATGCTGGCTTGCATTGATAGAACATGTTAAATTGCGTCCATTAAGCATCAATTTCATAATATTGCAGTCGCATGCGTTCATTGCATAGGAACATTTGATTTTTGTATTTTTGTGCAGAATATGCGATGATGCAAGGTGGAAATTGTGATCATAGGAAATCATTGCTCGAGCGCAGCATTACCACAAGGGTTTGTGGTGATCGTGTTCGCAAACATTTGCTCAAGAAGGATTGCCACAACTTGGTCGGCACAACATGATGGCCACATCTGGGTGAAAGGCTAATTAATCGCGATGGAACAGAAAGCTGATGACAGTTGAATCGGAATTAAGTTGACAGCCGCTAACGATAACAAGTACATTCAGCTTTTCGGTGACAAATATTCGGCTCATCAATCAGGATTAAAGTCGTCCCATTTGTGCAATCATGAGAGAGAACCGCCGTTCACCCTGGATGTTCTATAAATACCAAAGGCATCCTTCAGAAAAGGGGTTCACCATTCCACGAGTTTGCAAAATCATAGTTCAGATCACATGTCTTTGTTCATAGTTTTCCTTTCATTTTAAGACAGAGCAAGAGAAGAGTGGTGATGCCGGAGATCCCTCAGGAAAACTTGAGAGAGAACCTAGAGGCGTAGAAGCAGAGAGCGGGCCGACTCTCGCGAGGGCGAGATTATCTTTTGAACACGAGTAGAAAACAGTGTAAAAGCCCGGACAACAAGAGATTGCTACCAGGATCTTTATTCTATACTTACGTTGTTATTTTGTACTTCATCTTTATATTTATGCAATGGAAGTCCTATTTCTACATCTGTTCACTCTCTTAGCACGCATGAGTAGCTAAACCAGTCAAATGGGTTGAGAAGAACTAAGCTAACATAGCCTAGAAAGTTCATTACTTGCGATTATCTTGTGTTATGCTGTGCCAAATACCCCTTTAGAGCTACTCGAAAGAGAGTCTGAAGAAAGAACCTAAGACTTGAGAGAGTTAGGTTAGAATCTAAACTCGAAAGAGCAAGATTAGAACCGCATAAACAAGAGATAGGGACTTAGAGATAAGCTCTGTTTTCCACCTGCATCGCATGCATCCTAGAGATAAGAGTGATATTATATGGTCGCCTTATTTGTGTGTGTATTATTTTATCATCGCATAAATAAGAATAGAGGCTTATGTGTAGGTTCTATAGACATATCGCATATATCGCATGCATTCTAGCATTAGAAACCATATCATTCACATCGAGAGGTGGTTTACTATTGTATGCATGTTGCATGATTGCAAAGCATGAATGCATCCTAGGAAGTGTTAGCCGAAACCCTTCTCAACCTTTCACCACATACTTATCGTATCTTCCGTTTACCAACTGTTTTCAAACTCTGCCGCATTTGTTATTTTTTTATCATCCCAAAAAACAACCTTAACACTTATTTATTTATTTGGTTACCGCAATTTTTTCCTAAAAATTGCTAACGCAACTTGTTTTCACAAGTCCCTGAGTTCGACCCTGGACTTACTAGGAAACTCAGTGGAGTTTATACTTTGATTCTGCTGAGGAAACTTGAGTGCTTAATGCAATTTCACCTTCGCATATCATCCATAATTCACTTCATAAAATCAAGCATAAGATACTACTACCTATCTGAACCTCTGTAATCTCACAAACTTTAAGCCAAAGATGAAAACAACAACTTTTTGATTAAGCTCATTTCATTACAAACAGTACAATGTTTATACAACTCTCAGGCTTAACTATAAAGTTTACAACAGCAGTTCTAAAAACCTGGAAGTGTGACTGTGGCTATGGCAGACCATGACCTTAGCAGTACCCTGGAACTCATCATCTTTTGATACCTAGGAAGAAAACATGAAAGAAAAGAATGAGCTTCAAGAAGCTCAGTGAGTGGTAAGCAACTTTTAGAGTTTAATTTAACTCATAACATAACAAGCATATCACAACTACGAGATTACAATCAAACTTAGCTTTGAATGAGTCTGATCTCAACTTTATCTACACGCACGGTAGATAGTTAAACTAATACTACTCATAATGAGTCTATTCTCAAACTCTAACTCACACATGGTAGATAGTTAACTAATACTAGTCATAAACGCTTACTCTCTTGCATTTGCTATGTTTCCTATGTGCACATAGATCCCTCACTTATGGGCTTTGAAGCCAGGCCTGCCGGCCCTCTGACCATCCTAGATGAGGTTCCTCTCACAGGCTTAGGAACTAGACCTCTCGGTCCCCTGACCATCCCGTGAGGTTATGCTCTGGGCTCAGGAACTAGGTCTATTGACCCCCTAACCATCCCGTTCACATATTCTCAATCTCATTCTAATTACTCATTCACAACATAAGCATATACATATATGCTAAAAGATATGCTGAATACTTAAAGGAAATTACCATTCACCTTGGTCGGGTAGGAACCTTTTTCTTAAGGAGTTCATTAGTTTCCTCGGGCTCCCTTTTGAACCCTAAATTCTAGATTCAACTTTAAGCTCATATTACTCATAGTTCCAAGCCTTATTTCGAGACACTTCCTTCTACAAACATGTTCTAAAATGTCTCAGAAATATTATCTTAAAATCTTATCTTCTTGTTGTTTGGGAAAAATTTTTAAATTATCAAGAGTGGCCCAAGTTTACCCAAGAATTTGACCCTTCTGTCTTTTCCTTACTCTCCAGCCTGATTCCTTGGAGCTTCTTCTCCAAAAGCCCTACCTTAAAAACTAGACTCAGCGCTTTCAGGTGGTTTTGAAATCACTCAAGATGCACGAGTAGTCTGGGAGAACTCCTCGTCCACAGTTGATGCTACTTCCAGACCTCACTGTCTGGCAGCATCTTCTCCTCTTGAAACTGCATGGTCTCCCTCTGAATCTGCTCTCAAACACTCTTCCTACTGTTCTTTGAAGAGAATTTGTGTTATGAACTGAAGGAACGCCTTGTGGTGGTATTTATAGGCCAAAGGAACTGATTTTTCTCATTTCTAAAGGCTTCCAATGGAAGACACCTCCTACTTTAGTAACTTTTGGAGTGTTTGCACCAAGCTTTGCCACCACCTACTTCCTTCCTATTCACCTACTTCCATGCCACTCACCTGCTTGCATGAAATTTGGGTTGTCTTCCTCATGGATAAATTTTCCTTTCATGAAACTCTATTTGTTCACCTCTTACTAACTCAAGCTCAACCTTTTCTCGGTATAGCCATTTATCCCGATGAAGCCATCAGCCCTGCGTAACGCAAGCCTTATCAATGCATAAACACTTGGCCTATCGTTTAG
This sequence comes from Benincasa hispida, assembly GCF_027475165.1. Lineage (NCBI taxonomy): Eukaryota > Viridiplantae > Streptophyta > Magnoliopsida > Cucurbitales > Cucurbitaceae > Benincasa > Benincasa hispida. The sequence goes on along the minus strand of NC_143481.1, from coordinate 59,956,821 downwards.
TTCATCGTGTAGCTCTTTTACTTCATTGCATAGCTCCATCGTTTAGTTAATCTCTCGCTGTCGCTTATCATCCAGCCCTCTCGCTATTGTTCATCATCCAGCCCTCTCGCTGTTGCCAATTGTCTAGTGCCTGCACCTATCGTACATCGCCTACGCCCCATCGCATAGCTCCATCGTCTAGTAATCTCTCGCTCTCAACAATCTCGCTATCGTGTATCTCTTGCTGTTAATGATCTCGTTGTCGTTTATCGTCTAGCGCATAGCCTATCGTATAGCTCTTGCGCTTATCGTGTAGCTCTTGCTATTGCTCGTCGTGTAGCACTAAGCCCATCGTCTAACGCATCACGCCCATCGTCTAGCGCTCACGCCTATCGTCTAGCGCATTCGTTTATTGTCTAGCTCTCGCGCCTAACACACCGTCTAGCATCTACGCTTATCTTCTAGCGCCCGAACTCATCGTTTAGCGCTATCGTCTAATGCTATTGTCTAGCTTCTACGCATATCTTCTAGCGCTTATAATGATCGTGTAGTGCTATCGCCAAGCGCATTGCTTAGCACCACACATAGCTACATGATCGTCTAGCGCATCGCTTAACGTTGCACGATTGTCTAGTGCATCACTTAGCTCCGCACATAGCTACACGATCGTCCACGCGTGCAACACTCCAATGCCCAGCACCTTGTGCTCATTGTCTAGCCCTCTCACTCTCGCTCACGCAGTCTCTTATCAACCCAACGCATGAGCAACCTTTGGGCAATGCCTCTTGCCAACGCTTCGGCCAACATGCGTCCAAACATCACAAGCTCAATGCATGGTTGCCCTTGGCTTCAATGCTTAACTCCTTTTAACCTCTACAAACTTAGCCTCATCTCATGCGTTAATACTTCCTAACACCAAACACATGGTTTCTTTTTGACTTCATACTTAGTCAAATCTTCATTAGTTAAGACTTCTCTCAAAGCTATTCAAAGAAAATCTCTTCAAACACTTTGAATTTTCCTTTCTTTCAACATAGGATTTAACTTACACTTAGTTAATTCCCTTAATTACCTGTTTAAGTAGGGAGATTGAAATCCGGGTTTCACATACAGTGTCAATTTCAATAATTATTTATTAATATACGAAAGCTTTTATTGAAACAAATAATACGTGGTGATCTTGAACAATAATTTAATAATTTGAATAATGTTGAGAAAAAAATTTAAGGCAATTAGAAGGTTTTTCACTGGATCTTATGATCTATCAAATAAACCTAAAAATCTCAAACTTTCTATACATTGATCCAATCGAAGTATTTTGGTTTTATTTTACCTAACAAGTTTTGTACACTTTGAACTTTTCAAGTGATCTAAACTTATTACTTAGGTTAAACAACTACTTGCCTTTATGACTTCTAGCTGTTTTAAATATCTGAATATTTGCCAATAGCTTTTAACTAGGTTGGTTTTTAACAGAAATTGCCATACAATAGAACAAACATAACTTTTGCTAATGAACATTTCATTTACAAAACTATATACAATTTTTTCTTTAAAAACAAGATAAACTAAATTTTATTACAATAACAAAAGCTGATAGATCATCTTCAGACAACATCTCCCATTGATCATGTTGAGGACAACAAGCAATCTTCAGGAACTAGTTATCCTATTTTGCTTTCTCTGCTCTCTTCTAAGCAAGGTACTGAGGGCAGTTTCTCTTCCAGTGCCCTTCCTCGTTGTAGTGGAAACACTTTCCTTTGTCTGCAGCGTTAGCCTTGCCTTTTCTACCAGCGGTTTTCTTCTACCCTTTCCCTTTGTTCTTTTTAACAGGAATACTCTTACTCTATGAAGCAACATCAGGCTTTTTGGAGGACGTTCCTCTCTTTTCAGCGGTAGTAACATGTACTTCCGCTTCCAGACCTTTAGCTCTCATCATTGTCTGGTAATCCTGTAGTTCATTTAGAAGAGTAGTCAAGCTGTATTCTATTTTATTCATAAGCGTGTTCGTGCAGAATTGCAGAAAACTCTTCGGAAGAGATTCTAGAATAAAACCAACTTGATTCATTTCGTCAACGATAGCCTCATTTACTTTTGTCACATTGAAATGGACCATCATGTCTAGGATATATTCTGTACACCTGAACCTTAATTTCCTTACTTGTGTGTGTTTACTACTGAGACCAGTATGGTGAGTAGGTTAATGTGCGAACTAATATTTAATTGTAGGGAAAAGGGTGAAGAGTTAGAAGAAATGTTTAAGTTTGGAAGCTTGATTATTGGGTGAAGCTAGAAATTGGCTAAGTGTTGCCCATGCGTTGGCTTTATGTTAGGCATTAGAGTTGATCCATGGGCGTTGACCTTACCTATTTGTTGAGGTTAGTTGGGCTCTTAAGGAAGCCAAGTATAGCCAAGTGAGGAGAAGCCATGCGTTGGTTTTGCACGCCAAGGGAGCAATGTTAAGAGCAAGAGACCCTATGCATGGACAAGGCATACGACAACCAAGTCTTGAGAGGTTAGTATGCGTGTAACAGGAATCGAGTGTGCGCGAGCGTGAGTGCATGGCGTTGGAGCTTTGTGCACGGAAGATCGCATAGCTACTTGCGGGGCTACATGATACGCTAGACGATGAGCTAGACGATAGAGCTGGACAACAAGCATAAGCGCTATAGGATGGGTGCGATGAGCTAGATGATGGGCATAAGCACTAGACGATGAGCGAGAGCGTGAGCACTAGATGATGAGCGAAAGCGAGAGCACAAGACGATGAGCTATGTGATGGGCATAAAGCTAGACGATTGAGGCTTTGCGTGCGTGCGGACCAGTCTAGAAGTTGAGCGGAAGGTACTGGCTACTCAATGTGCGTTAGAACTATGCGCTGGAGTAAGGCAGGGTGTGCGCTTGTCAGGCTTGACATGCGATGAGTAGAGCTTGCGTTTGTCAGGCTTTTCAAAGTTGAAAGGGCTGGAGTTGCGGGGATTGAAGATGAGAGGAGGCTAAGGCACAAAGCACATGCGTTGAAGTAGGTTTGCGTGAGAACTATGGTGTGCGTTGAACCTAGTTGAAAGCATGTATGATAGTAGGTGAAGTAATCAATCTTAAACGACTGTTTAGGGTCACCAGCTATTCTAATCTCTGAAAATAAGTCCACTTGAGCTAGAGGGTCATGCTAAGCATTTATGATAAACGGTGGGAGGCTGTAAAAAAGGGAGGATGAACTTCAAAAGGTCAGTTTGATTAATTCCTCCATCCAAATTGAAAGATCTTGATGTCGTTGGAAAGCTCTGTGAGTCTAGCTTCAGAGGCAATGCTGCTACAAGAAAATCACACTGGAATAAGGCTAGAGAAGAAAGAAAGTGACAAGAGGTTCAGTTCATGGGTGATTCTCGGCTATTGATGAAGAATTAAGGCTCCAGGACGAACCACAAAGAGTTTAAATCTGGAATTTTAAAGTAAGTTTTCTAAGAAAAATCTAAACAAGTTTGTACAACGAAATTTCTTGAGATGAGCATTAGGATTTCAGTCATTAATGAAGTAAGTCAAATATGGAATTCTATGAACAAACAGGCAGCTGCTTGGGTTGAGTAAGCTGGCAGCTCACAGTAGGCACTCTAACAGACTAAGGGTGGATCACCCCTATGCATTTAACCTGCTGTTTGGGCTGAGGAGGCTTGCATTAAAGTCCAGAACACATAGATGCCTTTGTGAATGACCATGTGCGGCTGAAGGAACACTTAGAGCAAGTGTTAGTGAGGTGTGTTGCCTGCATAGTGGGAATGCGTTGGTGAGGTGTGTTGCCCTTATAGCAAGAGTCAAAATCTCAAGGAAATTTCTAAGTACTTGACCTATAGCCAGGTATGCATTTGAGTGAAGGTCTTCTAGGGGAAGGCTAAAAGAAAGTTTAATTAAGAGAGTCTCAAAAGGGAGACCATTGCTAGTAGCTAAATATATGTTGTTGTGTCCATAAGATTGACACCATTGCTAAAAGCATATCAACCTTTAAGAAGTAGCCCTAAAGTTGTGAGTGACTAAGTATTTATAATGTTTTTAAGAATCCATGATTTTAAGAAATATTATTCTCATGCTAGCTATTTTACAAAGTAGTTTTTCCAAGAAAACTATGAGTTTATGTTTTCAAAAGCATGCCATGTATGAAAGTATGTTGTAAAACTTTTTATGTGTGTTCATATGCACAAAGCATGCATTAGTACCTTTAAAGACATGTTACTATGTGTTTATGTATACATGCTTTAAAGAGTAAGTCTTAGTATGACTAATGTTACTTCCAGCTCGATACTGAAAGACAGAGAAGGTATTCGAGCAGCTCAATACTGAAGGACACTTAGAAGGTATCTGAGCAATAGTACCTAAGGTATGATGATACTTAGTTATAACAACGTACACGTAGGTAGTTTGACGTCAGAGATTGAGCAAAAGGGTTCTCTCTTGACTAAGGAATTGGCGTTGGGACTTAACCATAGCAGGGTTACTCTCAACTATGGATCAGTTTAATGTTTTATGGTGAAAACAACTTTACATGTTTAATGCTTGCAAAGTTTAAATTTTAGTACAAGGTTACTGTAAATACTTATCTTTCAGTATAATATCTTTATTGAGACTTAAGCATGAGAACCTGTTTTCTTTCTTAAGTCACTCATTGGGCTAGTAGCTCACTCATTTTTCAAATTTTTTCTTTCCCCAGGTAGCGGTCAAATCCTTTGAAGATAGCTATGCATCTACTTTGCCAGTTAAAGTCAAGAGTTCTAGTAACCCGTTAGCTAGGTGGTTACTGTAAATATTTGTACACATGTTGTAGTTGTTTCATGTAGGGACTAAGTTTAAGAGTTTGGACTTATGAGATGTGTGTCATAAATTCTATAAATGTTTAGTTGGCCTTAATGGCAACCGCTGTGATTGAGATTGCATATTGTTATCAGATTATTTCAATAGTATTAGTAAGTAGTAAGTGTCAGCAAAAGGGTTGATAACTGTTGCAGTCATGTCTTCTTATAGGCTAAGAGAGTAGTCTGAGAGAGGGTGTGACAGGTTTGTATTAGAGCATAAGATTTTGGGAGAAAGAGAAAGTTCATGCATTAGACTACGTCCCTTAAGTAAGTCCCTAACATGTGTACTTATTAATTAGGCAAAGATGCCGAGGAAAAGTGGTAGACTGAGCAGGAAGACAAAGGAGAGAAATGTTGACCCTACCAATGGAGGCCTAGAAGTTTGACAGGACCCAGATTCGATAGAGAGAGATTTAGATAGCTAGTAGAGCAAGAGACGACTTCTGAAAATGAGTCGAGTACCCCACGAGTGGGAATGGATGCCTAGCTGGAGAAATGTATATTTGATAAAATCGCCCAGAGACTACCAACGGTGTGGGATCAATTCAGATAGATCCAAGGAAGAAATACGACGTTGAGAGGCTGAAAGCCTTAGGTGCCATGATGTTTGACGGTGCCATAGATCTAGTGGATGTTGTGGTCTTGTTGGACTTGATTGAGAAATGCTTTAGTGTTATGAGATGCTTTGAGGACCGAAAGGTCAAATTATTGGCATTCTTGCTGTAGAAAGGGGTTGAGAAATGGTGGAAAGTGATGGAGGCTAGGAGAAGTAGAGATTTACCGAGTTATCTTAGTATGCCTTTTCAATCATTATGGAAGAGAAAGAGAGATGTAGGAGATTTGAGAATGGCCTAAGGAAGAAGATACATACTCCCGTTACCTCTATAGCTAATTGGGTGGATTTCACCCAGTTAGTTGAGACAACTATCAGAGTTGAATGAAGTGCAGTTGGGATAGACCAACTCCGAAAGGGTGCAGAGCAGCACAAGACTCCAGTAGAGACAAGAGGTAAGAGTTTTAGACCCACATTCTCTGGACAGTCAGGTATGAGAAGTCAGGGAGGTGGGAGCTAGCAGGGTTCGAGTAGGAAGAGGTCAAGACCTGAAACTTGACCGAGTAGTACGTTGGTAATAGGTCGTACTAGTGAGTCAGTAGCTAGTATAGGGAGGAAGCCACTGTGTGCGAACTATGGTAAGCCCCATACATGGATATGTTATGGCGACAAAAAATGTTTGTTACCAATGCAGACATGCAGAGCACTTCAAGAAAGATTGTCCCCAGCTAGCTTGTGAAGCACAAGGTGAATAGAGGGTAGTTCCGAAGGTCGTAGACCAACCTAGAGTGACCGGAGCTAGATGTGAGGGATCCGATGTAGTTAAGCAGAAAGGGGTAGTAGGATGACCCTAGCAGCAGTAGGATAGGGTATACGTTGTGACCCATCGGGAAGCGGAAAAGTCTCCAGATGTCGTAACTAGTACGACTTTATGTTATCAGTCCGCTTGTGTTATTTGATCCTGGTGCTACGCACTCATTCATATCTAGCATGTTTGCATTACATATAGATAGAGTGCTTGAGAGTATTAATGAGGACTTGTTTATTTCTACACCTGTCAGAGATACTTTAGTTGTACATAAGTACTACAGGAATTGTGAAATAGTTATTAGGAATTAGAGATTATGGGTTGACCTTATTCCACAAGGTTGTTAGAGTCTGATGTTATCTTAGGCATGGATTTCTTGAGTAAACATTATGCCACTGTGGATTGATTTAAGAAAGAGATAGTATTTAGAAAGCTAGGTGAACAAGAAATAACACTTGCAAGAAGTAAAAGAATACTTCCAAGAAGTTTAATATTAGTAATGAAGGCTAGGAAGCTGTTGAGTAAGGGATATGAAGCTTATTTAGCCTATGTCGCGGTTTCACAAAATAGGAAACTGAAAACTGAAGATGTACCTGTGGTACAGGAATTCTTAGATGTTTTTCCTAAAGAGTTACCAGGTTTACCACCTGACAGGGAAGTTGAGTTTACTATTGAGTTAGTTCCAGGTATAACACCTATTTTCCAGGCACCATGTAGAATTGCGCCAGCGAAACTAAAGGAGTTGATTGTTTAGTTATAGGAACTTGTTGATCAGGGGTAGATCAGACCCAGTGTTTCACCTTGGGGAGTGCCGGTCTTGTTTGTTAAGAAGAAAGATAGTACTCTCATATAGATGATCTCTTCTATCAGTTAAAGGGAGCCATAGTGTTCTCTAAGATAGATTTGAGATCTAGTTATAACCAATTAAAGGTTAAAGAGGCGGATGTTCCAAATATTGCTTTCAGGACAAGGTATAGACATCATGAGTTTCTAGTAATGCCGTTTGGTTTGACGAACGCTCCTGCGATATTCATGGACTTAATGAACATGATATTTCATCCTTACTTGGATAAGTTTATGATAGTTTTCATAAACGATACATTAGTATATTTCAGTAGTGCAGAAAAACATATGGAACGTCTAAGGTTAGTGTTGCAAATGCTAAGAGAAAAGAAGTTATATGCCAAGTTTAGTAAGTGTGATTTCTGGTTAAATCAAGTGGTGTTTCTTCGGCATGTAATTTCAGCAGTTGGAGTCAGTGTAGATTCCCAAAATACAAAAGCGATAGTTAATTGGGAGCAACCCATGACTGTAAAAGAGGTACGCAGTTTTTTGGGTTTAGCAGGTTATTACAGGAGGTTTGTGGAGGGCTTCTCTAAGATAACTCTACCATTGACAAACCTGACCAGAAAAGATGTGAAGTTTGAGTGGTCGTTAGAATGTGAGCATAGTTTCCAGGAGCTAAAATAGAGGTTAGTAATAGCACCAGTGCCGACTTTACGAATGCCAAGTATAAGTTTGAGATTTATTGTGATGCATCTTGACGGGATTAGGATGTGTGCTGATGCTGGAAGGCAAGGTAGTCACCTATGCTTCTCATTAGTTAAAGAAGCATGAATGTAACTGTGAAACCTGGATCTCAATTTCCCTACTTAAGAAGTTCATTAAGGGAATTAACTAAGTGAAAGTTAAATCCTATGTTGAAGAGAAGGAAAATTTCTAAGTGTTGAATAGATTTTCGTTGATTAGTTAGGAGATAAGCCTCTCTTAGTGGAATTTTGCTTAGTGTGAAGTCAAAAGGAACCATGCGTTTGGTGTTAACGCATGAGATGGGGCTAAGTGTAGTATGAAGCCGAAGGCAACCATGCGTGAGCTTGTGAGGTTGAACGCATGATTGGCCGAGGCGTTGGCAAGAGACATTGCCTAAGTTGCTCATGTGTTGGGACGGCGTGAGCGAGAGTGGAGAGAGCGAGAGAAGCATGAGCACAAGACGCTAGGTAGACGATCGTATAGCTTTCGGGTGACGCTGAGGGATGCGCTAGGCGATCGTGTAACTACGTACAACGTTAAGCGATGTGAAGAGATGTGCTACACGATCGAGCTATATGGTAGGTGTTAAGCACCACATGATCAGTGCGAGCACTAGACGATAAGCACAAAAGCTAAATGATAGCGCTATGCGATAGCACTACACGATAGCATTAAGCGTTGAGCAGGCACTAGATGATGAACGTAGACGATAGATGATGCACTAGCACTAAGCGATAGACTACACATGACTCTACATGATGAGTGTGAGCGCCACACGATAGACAAAATGCTAAGCGATGGACATTGTGCAATAAATGCAGGCACTGAGCGATGACGCTATATGATGAGCGGATGCGTTAGACGATAAGGCGTCAGTGCTGCACGATAGAGCTAAACGATAGGTGCAACAGCTATGCGATGGGCTATGTGCGAGATCGATGAGAGCGAGATGTATACTAAACGATTGAGCTACACGATGGGGCGTTGGGGCTATGTAATGGACGCAGGCACTAGATGATTACACCAAGAGACAGCGAGAGGGCTGGTTGTTAAGCAACAGCGAGAGGGCTGGTTGTTAAGCAACAGCGAGATGTTCAGTAGACGATGGTGCTAAGAAATGGATGTAAGAATTGCATGATGGACTAAGCGATGGAGCGGTGTTGAGGCTTGCGTCACACAAGGCTTATGAGCTCATCTGGATAAATGGCTGTACCATAAGACAAAGAAGATGGATCGAGTTGATCAAGGATTATGACTGTACAATTGATTATCACCCAGGTAAAGCGAATGTGGTGGCTGATGCTCTAAGTAGAAAGACTGGATCAGTCAGAGCTGTTATCGATTCAGTAGGAGATGTACTGTTGCATGAGTTGTATAGTTCTAAAGCGACACTATTAGTTGATCAAAGAGGAGGTTTGTTAGCTTCATTTCAGGAATGTCCTACTTTAGTAGATGATATTCTATGTGAATAGTTAAAAGATTCTGACCTTCAGAAGTTAGCTAAAGAGGTAAGTAAAGGCCTGAGAATGGACTATCAGTTAAAAGTAGATGGAATGCTAGTGAAGGAAGGTAGAATATGTATACCTAATATCTGAGCACTTAAGCAGGCTATTCTGAAAGAGGTACATAGTTCAACTTATGCTATACATCTAGCGCTACGAAGATGTATAGAACTTTAAAGAAGTCAAACTGGTAGCCTAGTATTAAAAGAGAAATAGCAGAGTATGTTGATAGATGTTTGTTGGGGTTGATGCTCTAAATCTCGTAGGGTTCTGTAGTTTGTAAACACCTGTATGAACAAACGCTTATGAGATATCTTCTTCACCGTTGTCTATGAAATATGGGATATTTTAGTTGCATTAACCACAAACTAATAAACTAAGATCTATGGTTATCGTTGTAACTTAAGTATGTATGTGGAAACACGCAAGTGGATCATACCTTAAGTGATAACCTAAATGGTCTGTAGTATTTGGATAGAGGATGGAGACCTTATCCTGGTGACACTACGTATACGACCCGCTTTGTAGATCTTACAAGTGTTGTAAAGTGCTACAGATGGTCTGATCCTGATCATTCATGTGGAGACATGCGAGTATGGGTGTCCATACAAAGGAGTTTGTATAAGATCAGACCACGAAATGTTTAGTCTTGTTATATAACGTCATTCATGTCAGAGACTTTCATTTTACTATGATGACCATAGGTAACATGACCTTAATCCTGAGTGAGTTGGGAACTCCTGCCTATGAGGGTGATCCTTTGATTTGCATGGGTACGAGTGGCCAGATTGCCGACTCAGACCTACCACTTTGGGGATTCGTTCGATTGGGGAGCTGGGAACTCAGATACACAAGCTGGAATTCACTTCTTCCCCGAAGAAGGGGTAAGTAGATAGATTGTTCCCTTAAGGGTTGATTCCAGGGCTTGAACGATGTAGTGCCACACACTTTCTCATGGCCCGAGAGGTGTTCGCTCATAGTAAGACTATGATATATTGTTCATTAGAGGAATCAATGGTACTTAAGGAGTTAAATGTAACTATAGGGGCAAAAGGGTAAATTAGCCAGCTGTACTTACGAGCGATCTGTGAAAGGTTATTGTATTGTCGATTGGTTATATTCAATGGGCACAGAAATATATCTATAGTGAGAAGAGTGCAGCTGTCGGTCTTTAGTGGAGTGCCTAGTAGTTAACAGATGGTAGATTTCGTGATTAAAGAGTTTAGTCAGTCATTCACATACCATTGGAGCTTCAAGCTACAGGTCCATAAGGTCCCTTTGGTCGCTCAATGGATTCAAGTTGAGAATTAGATGGTAGATTTCGTGATTGAAGAGTTTTCATTTTGTAAAGAGATCGCTTCATTAATACTTTACTAATCGTTTAACTCATGAGAGACTATACAATAGTCTTCAAGTGAAAGACTAATCGATCGTGTAACAGGACATTCTCTAAATGATCGCGTGCCAAGCAAGATTTACTAAACGATCATGTAAACGATCCAGTGTGTTTTACTAAACGATTGTGTACCTAGCGAAAATGATCAAGTATACACAGTCTATGCGATAGACAGTACACTTGCTTGATCGTATAGTTCGATCATTGCCTCCTTTCAACCCTCTACCAAATCCAACATTGCCCACAACTCCTAGATTCTCACTCCGAGAATACCAAGGTTGCCGAGTGGTAGTGTCGAAGGGTGCTTATTCGAGGAGAAGTCTGTTCGTGATCACTAGACGATTGGGTAGGCGATTTAAACGAGAGGTTGTTGTCTAAGTCTTCACGAGAGCGAGAGATTTGTAGAAGAAGAGTTCTTCAAAGGTATGTCTCTTATTCCTTTTGTTATTAATTTTCTAAAGAATATCGTAATTTTTTCGTAGATGCATAATTGTTATGTTTGTTTGTGAATGCCTTCAATTCTTTCAGAAAGGGCTTGGAAAGATCTTGCTTCCGCTCATGGGTTCTCTTGGATAAGAGTTCCTTCACTTCAAAGGTATGTCTCTCATTCCTTTTGTATTTAATTAAGAAAGCATGTTGTAATTATGTTTAAGATGCATAACTGTTCTTGTATATTTATGAATGTGTTTATTCTTTCACAATGGACTTGGAAAGATTTTGCTTTCGCTCACTGGTTCTTTTCTATAAGAGTTCCTTCAATGTTTAGTGTGTCAGCAAATTAAACTGAATGACAAAGACCAGCAAGATTGCTTAATCCACTCCTAGTGCCAGGGTGGAAGTGGGAGCAGGTTACGATGGATTTATTGTTTGGTTTACCTAGGACACCAGCAAACTATGACGATATATGGGTAATTGTTGATAGATTGACAAAGACAGCTAAGTTTTTCCTCATTATAGTTACTTTTACCCTAGACAGGTTAGCTAAGCTATATGTTGACAAAATTGTGCGTCAGTTTGGAGCTCCAGTTTCGATTGTATCAGACTGAGATTCTAGGTTTACATCGTAGTTCTGGCCTAGCTAGCAGAAAACTATGGGCACCAAGCTATATTTCAATGCAGCTTTTCATCCATAGACGAATGGTTAGTCTAAGCGGACGATACAAACATTAGAGGACATGATGAGGGCATGTGTACTGCAGTTCAAGGGCAGTTGGGATACGCATTTGACCGAATTTGTGTATAATAATAGTTATTATTCGAATATTGGAATAGCTCTGTATGAGGCTTTGTACAGGAGACCATGTAGGACTCTTGTATTTTGGAATGAAGTGGGAAAAAGGAAACTATTAGGCCCAGAACTTGTTCAGCAGACGTCAGATAGTGTTAAGATTATAATAGAAAATCTTAAAACAACTCGAGATAGACAAAAGAGTTATGCAGATAAGCGGAGAAGAGAATTTGAATTCAAAGTTGGCAATAAGGTATTTCGTAATTTGTCCCCATGGAAAGGAATACTTAAGATTTGTAGGAAAGGGAAGCTAAGCCTAAGATATATTGGACCTTACGAGATAATAGAGCGAGTTGGCCCAACGACGTACAGATTTAAGTTACCTCCAGAGTTATCTCATATCCACGATCTGTTTCATGTGGCGATGCTAAGAAAGTATGTGCTAGATCCTACCCATGTGTTACCTGAACAACCAGTGCAGTTGAAAGAAAATTTGTCGTACAAAGAAGAACCAGTGGAGATTCTTGACAGGAAAGAGCAAGCCTTGAGGAACAAGACAATACCCTTGGTAAAGGTATTATGGAGGAATCATAGAACTGAAAAAGCTACATGGGAAGCTGAGGAGCAAATGAAAAATAAGTATCCACAGTTATTTAATTGGCGGACTTGTAGTAGAATTTCGAGGACGAAATTTTCTTAAGGGGGAGGTAAAATGTAAACCCTGAACCCTCATTTCTCTACTTGTGTGTATTTACTACTGAGACCAGTATGGTGAGTAGGTTAATGTGGGAACTAATGTTTAATTGTAGGGAAAAGGGTGAAGAGTTAGAAGAAAGGTTTAAGTTTGGAAGCTTAACACTTGGGTGAAGCTAGAAATTGGCTATGTGTTGCCCATGTGTTGGCTTTATATTAGGTATTGGAGTTGAGCCATGGGCACTGGCCTTACCTATTTGTTGAGGTTAGGTGGGCTCTTAAGGAAGCCAAGTGTGGTCGAGTAAGGAGAAGCCAGGCGTTGGTTGTGCACGCCAAGAGAAGCCATGTTGAGAGAAGCAACCCTATGCGTGGACAAGGCATGCGGCAACCAAATCTTGAGAGGTTGGTATGTGTGTGGCAGGAATCGAGTGTGCACGAGCGTGAGCGCTGGGCGTTGGAGTGTTACGCACGGACGATCGTATAGCTACTTACGGGGCTGCAAGATGCGTTAGATGATGAGCTAGACGATAGCGCTGGACGATAAGCGTAAGCATTAGACGATGGACGTAATGCACTAAACGATGGGCGTGACTTTGACCCACTGATCACGGTCCACATCTTTCATCGCCTGCTTATAGTTCGATGGATCTTCTATGCCGTCATTAGGTATGACGACTTGTGTTTTTGTTAAACCCAAGTAAAGGTCAGGCTGATAAACAACCCTCCCACTACGTCGAGGCATTCTCAACTCTTGAGAAGGATGTGACTGACAAGATGCACTAGTTTTATCTACTACTTTAGTAGATGAACTAGCTCTATCTGTAGCGTCATTGGAAATTTCATTCAATACTAGTCTACTGCGAGGTTGATGACTTCTTATGTGGTCTTCCTCTAAGAGTGTGGCATTTGTCGATACAAATACCTTATTCTCTTGAGGATCGTAAAATAGACCACCTTTTGTTTCTGTTGGATAACCCACAAATAGGCATAGTTTGAACGACGTTCTAATTTTTTAGGATTTTGCACCAACACGTGTGTCGGGCATCCCCAAATCCTAAAGTGATGTAAACTGCCTTTATGCCCTTTCCATAGCTCATAAGGTGTTTCTGAAGCACTTTTAGAGGGAACGTTATTCAAAATATAGACAGCAGTGTCTAATGCATATCCCCAAAAGGAATCAGGTAACTTAGCAAAGCTCATCATTGAGCGAACCATGTCCAATATGGTTCTGTTTCTTCTTTTAGATACACCGTTTTAGACAGGGATGTACCAATTATTCTTGGGCGACCCTTTCTAGCCATTGGGAAAGTATTAATAGATGTTGACAATGGAGAATTGACCATGCGCGTAGACAATCAGGAAGTGACGTTTAATGTGTTAAACGCATTGAAGTTCCCGGATAATGAAGAGTGTCAACTGAATAAAATAGAGTTGCCTGAAGAAGAAGTGACCCAAGTTTGTGACGTGTGATAACTTGTAGAAATACAAGTTATTTATGTCACCTTATCTAGATATTGCGTCCAAAAGTTAGTGAATATGCGCCGATTGTATGAAATTTAGCTTAGAATTACAATAATTATAAATGATCGCAATTACACCCACTAACACCATAAAGATGGAAGACAAGCTGAGTTTTACTCTATTTTGCAGGAAACCAAGTCACCGCTTGCGCTCAAGGCTCACGAAAAGCAGATCAACGCATCTCTGTCACATTGTGCCCGTCAATCAACAATGAAAAGATGGTTACCGCCATGACGGCACAATATGACAGTTAGTTCAGAGCTTTATTTCAACTGCATGCGATAATAAAAACAACATCGCATGCGAATTCACAATCGAAAGATGCAGCTAAGAAACGCAAAATTGGAGGATTGAGACACGTGTACAACTAACGGTTGTACAATTGACAGTCTGATTGCATAACAAAAGGAATGATATCCCTCCATCTTCAGAATTACCATAAAAATCAGTGGGGATCACAAGGCCAGAGTCAAAGACCTGCACCTATAAATACCCCATAGATTTCATAGAAAAACTAATGCTACTTGATACGGGGTTAACTGCTGGAAAAGTGTTGAGAGAAAAGGCTGAGCTGAGTGCTTAAGTGAAGAAATCCGGGAAGAAGACGAGACAAGGCCGAGAGGTGAGTCTCAAATCTAATCTGTCGAATACCCGATCCGAAGCTCTGTGTACAGAAACCTGCTACCGGTGGAGCAAGCTTGAGAAGGAAGCTCTTCCTACCATCAGATCCATCATATCCAGTAAGCAGATCTCCATCGAATCGGTGCCAAGACATTGGCACTTGTTTATATCTGTTCTGTCTCTTTCATCGTTGTATTTCACTTTCTCTTTATCTCTTCATTCACATACCATGTATCAAACACTTAATAGACATATTAAATGTTTACCACTCACTGTCTATTTCCGTTCCTCCATTAATCACTTTCTCTATGATGTCTTCTTAATCCCTTAATAGTTAATTTGAATTAAACAAGTACTTAATCTGTGTTAAAGGTATAAAATGTGTTTAGCTAAGGCATGCTAGACGACATCTTCACCTGTGAGAGCAGAAGTGAAGATTCCATTCTGATCTATTGAGAGAAGGTTAGAAGAATGCGTTAACTAAAACGAGTAGTACTTTCAGACATGGAAGCAAGCTTGCATTCATTACGTTATTCTTTATTTCACCACAGACATGTGGGAGTGAGGCCGATCACTGAAAGATGTACGCCAAGAGAAGAGCGGAACAGTATTTCTAGCTTCAACGCAATTGAGAACTTGCGCTATTTATATTATTTATCTCTCTCTTTCTATTATGTTCATAAGACTTGCCGCCGCATTCCACGCTCTTTACATAACCTTCGCAGCCAGCCTTGACCCCAACATCTTGTATCATGAGCCTGTATCTTGTATCATCTAGCTTAGGTTTATTGTATTTCATTTTATTATCGCATCTTTACTGCTTACTTTATTTTACCACAATTTATATACTTGTGCAAACTCAATCCTAAAGATTGAAAAAACTGGTCGCATATATCACAAACATACCACAATAACCTAAAACAGTCCCTATGTTTGACCTCGGATCACACCGAGAAACTTGCGGTGGAATTACACTTGGTTCCATCGTAAGGAAACTTGTGACAACGCATGAAATACTACGTGAACATCCATAATTAATGCATATTTAGCAGTAGTATCGCATCATTTTGAGCATAGAACATCATCAATCATACCTATCAGCGTTTCCACAATAAGGTCCTTGCGTTGGAAGAAAACATGAAGGAACTCGAGCCGCCAAGTCTGAGTGAGCGGCAGAAAAAACCAACACGTCCATCATTAGAAGAACCACCAGAACTAGAGCTGAAACCGTTACATAATCACCTTAAATATGCTTTCCTTGGAACAAACAAACCTTACCTATAATTATTTCTGCAAATGTTACCGAGCCTAGCGAACATTCTCTTTTGTAGATGTTGCAAAAGCACATGCGTGCAATAGGATGGACGCTGGCTGTCATCCGTGGCATCAACCGATCTTACTGCATGTACAAAATAAGGCTAGAAGAAGGGAATACTGGATCGATTAAGCCTCAACGAAGGCTAAATCCCATAACGAAGGAAGTAGTCAAGAAAGAAATCTTAAAGTGGTGGACGCAGGAGTAATCAATCTACCCTATATCTGATAACAGTTGGATAAGCCCAGTTCAATGCGTCCCCACGAAAGGAGGAACAACTGTGATAGTCAATAGTAACAATGAGCTCATCCTTTCAAAGACTGTCACGAGTTGGCGCATTTGCATTGACTATAGGAAACTCAACGCGGCAACTAAGAAGGACCACTTCCCTCTTCCCTTCATTGACCAAATGCTTGACAGACAGACTGAAAAAGAATTTTATTGTTTCCTTGATGAATACTCTGGCTATAACCAGATTTTAATTGACTCAGAAGATCAGGAAAATACGACATTCACTTGACCTTTTAGAACGTTCGCGTTTAGACGCATGCCCTTTGGACTATGCAACACACCTGGAACATTCCAAAGGTGCATGATGGCAATTTTCTCTGACTTCTTGGAAAAGACCGTTGAAGTTTTCATGGACGATTTTTCAGTCTTTGGAGACTCATTTCAATCATGCTTAGATAACTTGGAGGTTGTCCTCGCTCGATGCGAGGAAATAAATCTTGTGTTGAATTGTGAAAAATGTCAGTTTATGGTGACTGAAGGCATTTTTTGGGCCACAAGGTATCTAAAGCTGGGTTGGAAGTTGATGAGGCCAAGGTAGATGTCATAGCTAAACTTCCTCCACCAACAAATGTAAAAGCTCTACGAAGTTTTCTAGGAAACGCTGGCTTCTACCGAAGGTTCGTAAAAGAATTCTCTCAAATTACACGACCTCTGAGTGCATTATTAGAAGCGAACTGGCCCTATGAATTCAATGACAACTGCTGCGACGCATTTGAAACATTGAAGTATGCGTTTACTACAGCTTCAGTACTAATAGCATTGGATTGAACGCAACGTTTCATTCTAATGTGCGACGCAAGTGATGTTGCAGTAGGCACCATGTTGGGGCAGAAGAAAGGGAATTTGATACACCCCATCTCTTATGCGTCAAAGACACTGAACGACTCTCAGAAACACTACACAACCATGAGAAAGAAATGTTGGCTGTAGTGTTTGGCATCGAAAAGTTCAGATCTTATTTAGTTGGTTCATCAGTAACCATCTATACAGATCACTCAGCCATTAAGTTCCTGATGAGTAAGAAGGACGCGAAACCAAGATTAATTAGATGGGTGCTGCTAATGCAGGAATTCAACATCAATATTCAGGACAGAAAGGGGATTGAGAATCAGGTGGCCGATCACCTGTCCAGATTAGAGAATCAAGAAATACAAAACCAAGAAAATGAAATCAAAGATGCATTTCCTGATGAAAGCTTATTCAAAGTTGAAGGCAGGGAACCTTGGTATGCAGACATATTTAATTACTTAACTACCAAGCAATTCCCCAAACACTTCAACTCTCAGCAAAAGAAACGGTTGGTACACGACAGCAAATTTTATTTTTGGGATGAACCATTTCTCTACAAACAAGATCTTGACTCCATCATGCGTCGATGCGTTCTGGAGGTAGAGACACAAAACATCCTGGCTGAGTGTCATGGCTCTCCCTATGGAGAGCATTTCGAAGGGCAAAGAACCGCTGTGAAGGTTCTTCAAAGCGGATACTTCTGGCCTACCCTCTTCAAAGACAGAAGGGAGTATTCTCGCAAGTGCGACCCTTGCCAATGCACTGGAAATATCTCATCAAGGGACGCAATGCCTCTGAACAATATTCTTGAAGTCGAATTATTTGACGTTTGGGGCATGATTTTATGAGGCCTTTCCCTTATCCTGCGGTCAAAAATATATCCTATTGGTTGTAGACTACGTATCAAAGTGGGTGAAAGTAGTAGCTTGTGCCTGAAATGATGCTTCGACTATTTCTAAGTTTGTTACCAGGAACATTTTCACACGCTTTGGAACACCAAGAGCCTTAGTAAGTGACGAAGGTACGCATTTCATTAACTGCATCATCTCAAAATTGCTTGCCAAATATAATATCAGGCACAAGTTCGCTACGGCATACCACCCGCAAACCAACGGTCAAGCTGAGGTATCGAATCGGGAAATAAAATCAATACTGGAAAAAGTTGACAATGCATCGTGGAAAGATTGAGCACAGAGGCTAGATGAAGCACTCTGGGCCTACAGGACTGCCTACAAGACTCCCATAGGTATGTCTCAGTACTTTTTAGTATTCGAAAAAGCTTTTCACTTACCCCTGGAATTGAAGCACAAAGCTTTCTGGGCAGTAAAAAAGCTGAATTTAAACTTGGACGCCGCGGGCGATGAACGCAAACTTCAGCTCATTGAGCTTGAGGAATGGTGGTTGAACGCATACAAGAACAACAAGCTCTATAAGGAGAAGACCAAACGTTGGCACGACCAACACATTAGTAAGAAATTGTTTGTTGGCCAAAAAGTTTTATTATTCAATTCACTATTGCGTTTTTTCCCAGGAAAATTAAAGTCAAGGTGGTTAGGACCTTTCATTATCAAAACAATTTTTCCCCAAGGAGCAATAGAGTTGACGTGGGAGGATGGCACAAATATGTTCAAGGTAAATGGGCAAAGAGTGAAACCTTACTTTGAAGATGATATAGAACGACAAAAGTCATCCCTTGTATTACGCAAAGCCAACTGAGGCTTTCGTCGAAGCATCCCTGCATTCACATCGATGCATATTCCAGGGACGTTTCTTCTACTTTCATTTCTTTTGCATTATGTATTTTATCACTGTGTTTGAGTTTACTCTGATTGTTTTCTTGTCTTTGTGTTACGTTTTAAGTTGATTGATGATTGTTATTACTTTTTTATTTAAGAGTTTTATTTTATTTAAATAAAAAAATTGTGTACAATCGGAAGAAGCTTAGGATGGGAATAAAACTGACGCGTTGGACTTAAGCCAACGCATGGCCCAAACCGAAAGGACGCATCTCTATAACACAAAACACTCGATTGCCTAGAAACCCTAACACAAAACACTCGATTGACATATTTAAGTAGCTGAATGTGGGGCAACATTCGCCCATGACCGTGACTCTCCAACTTGTAGATAGATCTCTGGTGCATCTAGAGGGAAAGTTGAAGGACGTGCTGATCACCATCAAAAAATTTATCCTACCAGCCGACTTCATTATCTTGGATTACGAAGCTGATAAAGATGTGTCCATCATCCTGGGGTGACCATTTTTATCATCAGGTCGTGCCCAGATTGATGTGCATAAATGGGAGATAACTTTGAGCTTAAATGGACAAAAGCTTAAGTTCAACATCATCCATGCCATGAAGTTTCCTGACGAAGAAGACATGCCTGACTCTGACGACGACCATAATTTGACTGAAGAAGAAAAGCTTGACGAAGAAAATGAAGAAGAGGATGCAAGTGCATCTATTGCTGCTTGTAATGCGATCATAAAAAACAAACAAACAAGGAAGTTGAGATGATCGCAACCCAAGAAGAAGAGCCAACAGAAAAAGAAGAAAGAAAACCAACGCAACCGTCCTTAGTAGAACCACCAGTAATGGAATTGAAGACCTTGCCAAACCACTTAAAGTACGCATTTTTGGGGTAGAATGAGAAGCTGCTAGTAATTATTTCCTCTTAACTTAACGAAGACCAGAAGAATGCATTGATGAGCATTTTGAGGAAATATGTTCAAGCAATTGGATGTACGCTCGTCGACATTCGAGGAATTAGCCCAGCGTACTGTATGCACCGAATTCATCTTGAAGAAGACCATAAGGCAACGATCGAACATCAACACAGAATCAACCCTGTGATGAAAGAGGTCGTTAAAAAGGAGATCATTAAATGGTTGGATGCGGGAATTATTTATCCGATAGCAGATAGCACGTGGGTCAGCCCTATGTAGTGTGTGCCAGAAAACGGAGGCATGACGGTAGTCCTGAATGAAAATAACGAGTTGATACCGCAAAGAACCGTCATCGGATGGCGTATTTGCATGGACTACCGCAAGCTGAATGCGGCAACAAAGCAAGATCATTTCCCTCTACCATTTATTGACCAAATGCTAGATCGTCTAGACGGAAATGGCTCTTACTGTTTTCTGGATAGGTTCTCCTCCTCCAAGAATTTGACATAGAAATAATTGATCGAAAGGGGACGGAGAACCAAGTTGCAGATCACTTGTCCAGATTGGAAAACCCTGAGGTTGACCGCAAGGAGTCAGAGGTGAGTGCGGTGTTCCTAGATGAGCAGCTGTTCCATATTGAAGAATTGCCATGGTATGCTGACATAGTAAACTATCTAGTTTGCGAGCATTTTCCAGAGGAATATACTGACCACTAGAAGATGAGGCTTAAGCACGAATACAGATCATATTTCTGGGATGAGCTGAATCTGTAAAAAAGAGGGGTAAAACAGATTCTGCGACTATGCGTACTGAATGCTGCTCAACAACACATATTATCGCAATATCATAACTCACCATATGGTGGGCACTTTGGAGGACAGCACACCGCAACTAAGGTTTTACAGAGTCGATTCTTTTGGCCAACATTGTTTAAGGATCTTCTTTCCTTTATCACTTAGCTTAGGAGCCGTGCGAGATGAACAAACAAAACGAAAGAAATCTCATTTCTTTAGAAAATGGCTCTTCTGCTCAGAAATGAAATGTTCCTGGAAATTCTTGCAGCTGACTACGTGATGAAGTGTGATCGGTGCCAACGCATAGGTAACATTTCATGGAAACATGCAATGTCGATGAACATCATCTTGGAGCTTGAGTTATTCGACGTGTGGGGTATCGACTTCATGGGACCATTCCCTCCATCGAATGGTAAAAATTATATTCTGTTAGTCGTCGACTATGTGTCCAAGTGGGTAGAGGCAGTGGCATGCACCGCAAGCGATGCGGCGTTAGTCTCTCAATTCCTGAAGAAAAGCATTTTCACTCGTTTTGGCACTCCACGTGCCATAATAAGTGATGAAAGGTCTCACTTTGTCAATCATACTGTCAAGGAGCTACTGCAAAAATATAAGATTCTCCATAAAGTGATCATTGCATACCATTCGTAGACGAATGGTCAGGCCGAGGTGTCCAATCGAGAAATCAAGCTGATACTTGAGAAGGTATTAAGGCTTACATGAAAAGATTGGGCATGAAGCTCGATGATGCATTGTGGGCATACCAAACTGCATTTAAAACACCCATAGGTATGTCCCCATATGCGTTGGTATTTGGTAAGGCATTTCATTTTCCTCTAGAGTTAAAATACAAGGCACTGTGGGCCGTGAAGAAACTAAACTTTAATTTGAAGAAAGCAGGAGAAGTGAGAAAACTTCAATTGGTCGAGCTAGAAGAATAGAGGGTCAACGCATATGAGAACACAAAGATTTACAAGGAGCGCACAGAGTGCTGACACGATAAAAATATATGCGGTAAGAACCTCCAAGTCGGGCAGAAGGTCTTACTATTCAACTCATGACTACGACTCTTCCTTGAAAAATTAAAATCACGCTGGTTCGGACCATTCATAGTTAGACAGGTATTTCCGCATGGCGCGGTTGAATTATCAAATGATGACGAAACCAACATATTCAAAGTTAATAGGCAGCGAGTAAAAGCATATCACGGAGAAGGTTGGCATCGCCAGGTCGACTCCGTGGAGTTGAGAAACTTTGAATAAAGAAGGAAGTAGGTGGTCCCTGCACTATCAGACGATCAAAATTCATCAGGGACGCAAGTTGTGGGAATCATGGAATCTTCAACTTTTCTCTACTACTCTGAATTTTCATTCCACTGTATCTTTTTAGTTCTTTATCTATTCTTATTATTTTAAAAAAAATAAAAAATAAAAAAATAAAAAAGTTTGTTTTGTTTAATCTTATTTGACCCTCTCTCTTGCAACAATCGAGGTGCTGGATTGCGAGGGTGTTACACGAAGAAGCAACTTATCTCATTCCGTCATCGCAATCCAAAGAAGATAGATCGCCGCAAAGAAGGATTCATCAATTCACAATGCGGGCGACAATGCAAATTTGGGGGTTGTATTCTTCCTTAACTTTATTTCAAATTTTGTACTATTGCATTGCATTTTACTTTTGAAAGTTTTATCACCGCATCCTCTGTGATTACCACAATCAGTTAACATTGATAAACTTAGTAATTCGCTGCTACTGTCTCTTTTCCAATTATGATTTCAATGATGAAAAACATGCTTCTATTTCTTTCATATATACTAGAGTCACTTAATTTTAAGATAGTCACCTCATGAAATATTTTTTGAAGTTAGGGGTCTGCTAGCTTTCTTTGCAACTATCTTTACGAAACCTCCTAAGACCATCGCATGACTTCTTTCAATCTTTTGGCAATGAGGACATTGGTGCATTTTAAATTTGGGGGATAGGGTATTTATTTTCGACCTTGCTATTTTGAAAAAAAAGGGGGGGAAGAAGGAAAGAGGAAAATTTTGAGAATAACAACTCTGCTGTCAACACAATGGGGAAACCCATGCTGATAGGAGTTAAGTTGTGAAGGGCACTTACCCGTATTTGGATGTCCGCATGATACACGTGGGGGCAAGCCAAAACGAAAGTAAGTCGCCAGGATCAACACATAAATAAATGACCACAACTCCGCTGCCAAGTAGGTATGAGTTTAGTCTGAGAAAGAGTGCATTGCTCGTAGTTGGATGTTCCATGACACACATGGGGGCAAGCCAAAACGAAGGCAAGACACTTGGATCAGCCCAAGGTCAGAGAAAAAAAATTAATAATAATGTCAAGAAATATGCAAGGATAAAAATCATTTGACACCCTGATGGAAAAAGTTCTCTTTTTTAAATAAATCATGCGATGTCCCAGAATCGAGTAAAGTTATTTTGAAGGTTAAGCTTGCGATCCCTAGGTCTTAGAAATATTTTAAGAAGAGACTTGAATAAGACTTAAGGAAATTTTGGTGTATAGGATTTGAATGAAGTATCCTTGAGAAATCTAGGAAAAGAGATTTGTGGTCGACTTGCTAAAGGAATCTTTAGCTTATGCTTGAGGACAAGCATTGTTTAAATTTGGAGGTGTGATAACGGGCAGAAATGCACATTATTACAGTGCTAAGTTCTTAAACAATGTTGGCTTGCGTTGATAAAATATGATAGATTGCGTCAAGCATTAAGTTCATAATATTGCAGTCGTATGCGTTCATCGCATTAGAACAGTTAACTTTGATACTTTTTGGTAGAATATGTGTTCACGCAGGGCAAAAAGCGCGATCTCAAGAATTCAATGGTCGAGCACATCATTATCGCAAGGCTTTGCGGTGATTTGTGTTCGCAAACATCCGCTCATGAAGAATTGCCGCATAGAGCCAGCGCAACTTGGTGGGCGCATCTGGGTGAAAGGCATAATTAATCACGATGAGACAGAAAGCAGATGACAGTCGAATCCGAATTAAGTTGACAGCCGCTAACGATAACAAGTACATTCAGCTTTTCAGTGACAAATATTTGGCGCATCAGTCAAGGAATTAAAGCCATCCCATCTGTGCAATCATAAGAGAAGAGCCACCCTTCACTCCAAAGCTCTATAAATACGAAAGACATCCTTCAGAAAAGGGGTTCGGTTCAGTTAGCTCAGCATATCTTTGTTCATAGTTTTTCTTTTGAAGAAGGCGGAGTTAGAGAAGAGTAGAGACGCCAAAAGATCGCTCAGGACAACTCGAGATAGAACCCAGAAGCGTAGAAGCAGAGAGCGGGTCGACTCTCGTGAGAGCGATATTATCTTTTGAACACGAGCAGAAAAGACAGTGTAAAAGCCTAGGAAGCAAGAGATTGCTACCAGCTCTTTATTCTATTCTTGCATTGTTATTTTCTACTTCATCTTTATATTTATATAATGGAAGTTCTTATTCTACATTTGTTCACTCTCTTAGCACGCATGGGGAGCTAAACTTGTCGAATGGGTTGAGAAGAACTAAGCTAACATGACCTAGGATGTTCATTGCTTAAGATTATCTTGTTTTATGTTGTGCCAAACACCCCTTTAGAGCTACTCGAGAGAAAGTCTAAAGAAAGAACCTAAGACTTGAGAGAGCTAGGTTAGAATCTAGACTTGAGAAAGCAAGATTAGAACTACATAAACAAGAGATAGGGACTTAGAGATAAGCTCTGTTTTCCAACCTGCATCGCATGCACCCTAGAGATAGGTATGATATCATGTGGTCGCCTTACTTGTGTGTGTGTCATTTTGTTATCGCATAAATAAGAATAGAGGCCTATGTGTAAGTCCTATAGACTTATCGCATATATTGCATGTGTTCAGCTTTAGAAGCCGTAGCATTCGCATCGAGAGATCGTTTACTATTGTATGTGTGTTGCATGATCGCAACGCATGAACGCATCCTAGAAAGTGTTAGCCGACACCTTTCTTAACCCGTTCACCACATACTCGTCGTATCTTCTGTTTTATCAACTCTTTTCGAACTCTGCCGCATTTGTTTATTTTCATTACCACAACAAACAAACCAACAACTATTTGAGTTACCGGTTATCGCAAAATTTTCCTAAAAATTACCACCAGATATTGTTTCCCAAGTCCCTGAGTTCGACCTTGGACTTACCAGGAAACTCAGTGGGGTTTACACTTGGATTCCACTGAGAAAACTTGAGTGCTCAACGCATTTTCATCATCGTATTTCATCTATAATTCCATTTCATAAAATAAAGTATCACGTATCATAAACGCATCAACACGTCATTCACATTTGCACTTATTTTTCCAATTACTTTATACAATAGACTCCTAAGCTCGAATCACGAAATCAACGTATAGGTGTGTTGCCTGCATAGCAAGAGCGAAAATCTCAAGATAATTTCTAAGTACTTGACCTATATAGCCAGGTATGTGTTTGAGTGAAGGTCTTTTAGGGGAAGGTTAAACGCAAATTTAATTAAGAGTTAATCTCAAAATGGGGACCATTGCTAGTAGCTAAATATATGTTGTTGTGTCCACGGGATTGACACCATTGCTAGAAGCATATCAACCTTTAAGAAGTAGCCTTCAAGTTGTGAGTGACTAAGTATTTATAATGTTTTTAAGAATCCATGATTTTAAGAAAGATTATTCTCATGCTAGCTATTTTACAAAATAGTTTTTCCAAGCAAACTATGAGTTTATGTTTTTAAACACATGCCATGTATGAAAGTATATTGTAAAACTATTTATGTGTGTTCATATGCACAAAGCATGCGTTAGTACCTTTAAAGACATGTTACTATGGGTTTATGTATACGTGCTTTAAAGAGTAAGTCTTAGTATGACTAATGTTACATCAAGCTCGATACTGAAGGACATAGAGAAGGTATCCGAGCAGCTCGATACTAAAGGACACTGAGAAGGTATCTAAAAATAGTACCTAAGTTATGACGATACTTAGTTCTAACCACGTGGACGTAGTAGTTTGGCATCAAAGATTGAGCAAAATGGTTCACTCTTGACTAAGGAATTGACGTTGGGACTTAACCATAGCAGGGTTACTCTCAACTAAGGATCAGTTTAATGTTTTATGATGAAAACAACTTTACATGTTTAATGCTTGGAAAGTTTACATTTCAGTTCAAGGTAGGTAAAAACTTATATTTCAGTATAATCTCTTTATTGAGACTTAAGCATGAGAACCTATTTTCTTTCTTCAGTCACTCATTGGACTAGTAACTCACTCCATTTTTCAAATGTTTTCTTTCCCCAGGTAGCGGTCAAATCCTTTGAAGATAGCTCTGCATCTGCTCTGCCAGTTAAAGTCAGAAGTTCTAGTAACCCATCAGCTAAGTGGTTACTGTAAATATTTATACACATGTTATAGTTGTTTCATGTAGGGACTAAGTTTGGGAGTTGGGACTTATGAGATGTGTGTTGTAAATTTTGTAAATGTTTCGTGTTTAATGGTTAATGTTTAGTTGGCCTTAACGGCAGCCGCTGTGTTTGAGATTGCATGTTGTTATCAGATTATTTAAATAGTATTAGTAAGTAGTAAGTGTTAGCAAAAGGGTTGATAACTGCTGCAGTCATGTCTTCTTCTAGGCTAAAAGAGTAGTATAGAAGGGGGTGTGACATGTTCTCTAACAGAGGCCCCTTCCTTTATTCGACAGTTGTAAACGTATTTAATAGCATTATACCTTAGGGAGAAGGACGGTTGTCCGAACATCCTGCATAGAGATTCCATAATCTCTTTAGCAGTACCTATAGTCTCATGTTTCTTCGCCAAGACATCAGATATGCTAGCGAGGATATAGGAACGGGCTTTATCATTCTCCCTGATAAATCTAACATATGCATCCCGAACAGTTCAATTTTCATTTGAGCCAAGAATGGGAGGGCAATCCTCTTTTAAAACGATCCGTAAATCGTCTATCACCAGTATAGTATTCAGATTTGATTTCTAAGTTGCATAATTAACCCCAATTAGTTTATCAGACGCCAACAACTGTACTAGTGAACTCGTCATTCTTAAAAATATAAAAAAAAATTTATGAGTGAATTGTTTTTTAAACCCAATAAAATTTTAGCAAAGTAATAATATACCCAAGATTATTTTTACAACGATACTACAGCATGACATTCTTGACTAAATACTATCTCAAGAATAACCCATACTCTGATAGTCATTTAGCTACCCTTTTTGGTCAGAAATTACTAAGTCGTAAGTAATTCTGTAAGTTTAACCCTATTTTTTTAGACCTCAGAAGTCCGATCACAACAATGCTCCCAAAGTTGGAAAGTCAAAGTTGAAACCGACTTTAGAAATCTTATCCATTTCTAGAGTTTTAGTTGTTCTAAATCTTATGTTAAAACCCTCCGAGGTGATAGCCACCCTTAAACGACTAGTGAGGCCAACTTAAAGACGACGAGCGGGTGTAACATAGGAATCTCATAGTTCAAACCAACAGAAGAAACCATAGGATATATTGACACATGTCCTTCACCCACTTACTATGAACTACATCCCTATTCGCTTTGGTCTTGATCTATGACGAATACCTTCTGAATGAAAATCACTCCCAGGGTGACACAAAGTGCTGCACAGATCTCACGGTGGGAATTTATCTAGGGACGTGAGAATTGAAATCAATATATCATATATTTGATTTTCCATTGAACAGCTTCCCCTCGTTTACCATGATCAATTCACGCAAACACTTTCCGAATAGAGGTCACTCCCAGGGTGACACGAAGTGTCGCATGAACCTTTATATGTGAACATCTTGAGAATGTGAAAATTTTAAAATCAAAACATCATATTTGATTTTAAAGTGAACAACTTCCCCCATTCACCAAAATCTCAATTAATGTAAACATTTTCTGAATGGAGGTCATTCCCAAGGTGACACGAAGTGCCACATGAATTTCGATCGTGAACTCTTAGGGATGTGAGAAAACATAATCATATCATATATGTTTATTAATCTCCCATTGAAGCGTTCTAACATATCATATATGTTATTTTGATTTTCATAGAAGTGTTCTAATAGCATATCATATATGTTCCTAAACTCCCACTGAAGTGTTCTAACATTTAAACAGGTATACATTTTCTTAGGCTCGTTCCGGCTAATTAATTTACCTAAGTCTAGGTGTTTATCCAAGTATAACGTTTATATTTGGATTTAACCTACGATGTCTAGGTGTTAAAAAAATTTTAAAACCTCACATCGCTCACGTATTGCTCACAAAATCGGTTAACAACGATGAATTATTCGGCCATAATCACCAGGTAGAAGGCGTACTATAGACCGTCAACTTAAATACCCCAGCATTCGACAGGATTATATACTAGTTGAGTTTGTAACCCAAGTTTCACAAGTTTAACGACCTATTTTAACTATTAAGACGAGTGGTTAACTACGTGAGCATGCAACTGTTCTTTTTTATGGATTTTAAATGTCTAATCCAATTTTATAACAACTTACAAAATTTTAGACATGCTAAACATCCACAACATACATCAAAGGCATTCAATATTTAATATAACATTTATATTAAATAAAAGAAACCCTAAACATTCATACATATATTATAACACTTTATAACATACTTTTAATGCATGTAACATGCTTCCTATGGTGGGTTTTTAAAACTCCATGGCATACTGTATGCACATATAAGATTTATTTAATTATAACATACATCACATGTATAAATAATTAAACACATACTGATATGGTTTTAGTTTTGATATTTTCAACCAAACAAAGCCTAATTATTACAAAACTGGCAAAAAATAGCTCCAAAACTCTTCCGGACCGCTCGAACTGCTCCAAACCGGACCCAAATAACTTGAACCAGACGTGAACTGCTTGAATCGGACCAGCCAAAACCTTTTTTAAGTCAAACCAACTCAAAACTTGCTCATTCAAACGTCAAATCGGACCAGAACTCGTTTCCTCGCTCGGTCAATGCTGGTTCAGTTGAAACTCGATCCTCGACAGCAGGATGAAGAAAACTTGATCGTTGCCTGGTTAAAACTCACTGCTCGACCGGTTCAACTCGTTGCTCAAAGGCTCAACTGATTGCTCAATGCTTGTTGAGACTCGATCCTCGCTCGAATAAGAACAACGTTGTAACGCTGTCTGGATAGAAGCTCACGATCTAGAAATCTTTGTAACTCGGCCTTCTTCAATTCTTTCTTCAATTACAACTGAATTGCAACTCTAATGACTCCAAATAAATTATAGACTCTTGAGCACACATATAAGTTCATTAAACAAGAGCCAATTCCAAATTTAACCAAGGAATCAAAGAGAATTTAAATGCCAAAACTCAGAAAACCATATTAGTCCACCGTTTTCATATATTTCATGAAAAAACACCCACCACACCAAAATTAAACTAAATTGAATGTTTAAATGATGCTCTGATACCAATTGTAGGAATATATCAGCATACAGTGGAAGCAACAAGGATCAATAAGCATTCTAATTAATTAATTTTGGCTATAAATAAAGCATGCTCTTACAATAATAAGATGGTTTCAAGACATACCTTTGTGGAACCTCTTGAAATTCAAATTCAGCTACAAATCTTCTCTAAATCTTCTTATGAATCGCCTCAAGGTCTTCCCTACTATTTTTTTGGAGCCTTAGATTGAGTTGTTGGACTCGAAATAAGCTTGAGTAAAGGGAATTTAAAGAAGAAGCTCATTGATGCACCGTGGAAGAACACCTTCTTCAACCTCAAACTTTTCAGAAAAAACTCATATGTTGCATCAGTTTGCATGCTCGATTCTCAGTCCAATATTTCCTATTTATTGTAAGACCATCATGCTTGGAAGATTGAATCAAGAATAGGGTGGGAAATGAGTGAGCTATATGGTTGGATAGTGGAGATCTTCCACTTTTTCAATTTCAGTTTTCAAATTTTTGAATTTTCAAATTGATTTAAAAAATCAACTTTGTTTTCAAAATTTGAAACTTTATTAATTTTACAAAATTAATCCATTAATTAATTTTCTAGTAAACTTAATAATAAATAATTAATTAAAGAATTTAATTAATTCTAATTAATTCAATATAATATATTAAATTAATTTTACACAAATTCCACCTCATGAATCCCTATTCATGAATTTAGTATTTAAATCATATTTAAATATTAATTGATTCTCCAATTCCATTTAATTAAAAAATTAAACGCGTGATATCACATATAATTACTAATTACCTTAATTCTAATTTGAATGTTTCAAATTAACTTATTTATCACGCTATTCTAAGGCTAATTCATTGACGAGCTAGTGACCTACAGATCATGGGCTCCAATGATCCAAGATTAATTGGCTAAACTCTTTATACCAAATTAACTCCCATTCGTTAACTATTGGGTCACTCCACTAAAACTCATAGTTGCACTCTTCTCACTGTAGATATATTATGTCCACTCGATATAACCATGATTAATAAGTTAACCCTTCATAGGTTGTTCGTAATAACGGTTGGGTCAAATGTTTGTTTTACCCCCAGAGATTACCTCTTGTTCCTTAAGTCCCACTGATCATCTGATGAACAATTTGTCTATGATTAAATCAACAAAACGAATCTCTCTCAGGCCAATAAGAGGGTGGGGCCGCTTGTTTAAGACCTGGAGTCAGCACTTAAAGGAACAACCTTTCTACTATCCCTAAAAGCGGGTAGGAGTGAATTCAATTTTTCACCCTATGTCCCCAGCTATTTACCCATTCTTACCCGTGAAATGGATGTTTATTGAGACAGCGTTGTTGAGCCACCCCCACCTATGCAAATCTAAGGATAATCCTGAATAAATAGGAATTCATAGTTGGCTCATGATTAAGGTCAAGTTACCTAAGTCATCGCTTTGAAATACTCAGTCTTAAACAGTAAACAACGTTATAAAGTAAGAGTTACTGATTTTGTGATCCGATCTTGTACAAACCTATTCCACATGATGCCCCCATTCCTCATGTCATAACATATACGAATTAAGATCACGTCATCTGTAGCACTTTACAACTCTTTGTAACAACTACAGAGTAGGCCACATCCAATAGTGTTACCAGAATAAGGCACCCAATCTTATTCATATACTATAGGTCATTTTTACTATTTACTCGAACCTGATCTACTTTTATGTCTCGACATAAAATTCAAGTACTCATGTAATAGTCATGGATATTTTAGTTTATTGGATTTCTAAAATGAAATAAGTAATTAATATATTCAATAACAACTTATTGAATTTTCATAATAAGTTTTATTATTTACAAACCACGAGTTTTAGGACATAAAACCTATCATCATATTTATATTAAATTCAACTATATGAATCAAATTCATATAATTAATGTTTGAATCATATTCAAATATTTATTTCCTCTCATAAATACTTAAAAGTATAATGTATCAAATACATTCTAGTAATTATATCATATATTTAATTTAATTAATTATATCACATATAATTAATTCCCTCAATTAATTTGAATAATTCAAATTAATCCAAAAACTTATTCTCATTAAATCCCATTGAGCTACCGATGGGACCTCATGGACCTGCAACTTAAAGCTTTAACAATACGTGAATAATTAATTAAACCTTTTAATTAAATTATTTACCATCCATTAACTATCGGACACTCCACTAAAGACCGCCAGCTGCATTCTTCACACTACAGATATAGTTCTATGTCCATTGAATATAACCAATCAAAAGTATGATGACTCTTCATAAATTACTCGTAAATACAGCTGGGCCAAAATTACCATTTTTCCCCTGTAGTTACATCTAACTCCTTAAGTACCACTAATCCCTCTAGTGAACAATATATCATAATCCAACTATGACAAACCTCACTTGGGCCAGGAGAGGGTGGCACCACATTGTTCAAGCCCCAGAATCAGCTCTTGAGGGAGTAATTTATCTACATCCCCCGATATTGGGGAATGAGTGAATTCCTTCTTGTGTAACTGTGTTCCCAACTCCCCAATCTGATGAATCCTTAAAATGGTAGGCATATTGAATCGGCGATTTGGCCACTCTCACCCAAACAAATCAAAGAACTGCCCTCATAGGCAGGAGTTCCCAACTCACTCAAGATTCAGGTCATGTTACCTGTGGTCATTCTTGTGAAATGTATGTCTCTATTATGAACGACGTTATATAATGAGACTAAACATTTAGTGGTCCGGTCTTATACAAACTCCTTTGTATAGAATAACCCCGCTCATATGTCTCCATATGAATGATCACGATTAGATCATTTGTACTACTTTATGATAATTGTAACATCTACAAAGGAGGCCATACTCGTAATGTCACCAAGATAAGGTATCCATCCTTATGCATCTACTACAGACCATTTAGGTTATCACTTAAACATGATCCACTCGTATGTCTCCACATACATGTTTAAGCTACAAGATAACTTTAGATGTTAGTTTATTGGTTTGTGGTTAAAGCAACTAATTTTGAAATAAAACATCACATATTTTATTACATAAATAAAATGTTTGTATAATACAATTACAAACGTTAGGACCCTATGAGATTTAGGGCATTAACCTCAACAATCTCCAACTTGACCTAAAGCTAGTAGGGTGTACAATGTAAAAGTCAAACTAACATACAAAGTACATAAATCAATAAACTAGGGTATAACAAGCCCAATACAAATCTTCCACTTGCTCTAGTCTAAACGTGGCCTGTCCCATAGACCCATACTCTGCAGGTGACCCTCAAACACCTTAGAGGTAAGGTCCTTTGTAAATGGATCAGCAACGTTATGCTCTGAAGCTATCTACGTGACAGTTATGTCCACTCGATGCACAATTTCTCAAATGAGATGATACTTCCGCTCTATGTGCTTCCCGCACTTGTGACTCATAGACTCTCGGGAATTAGCCACAACACCACTATTATCACAATAAAGTGTGATAGGCTTTGACACGTCTGGAACAAATTCCTAATCTGTTAAGAATTTCCTGAGCCAAATAGCTTCCTTAGCAGGTTCACAAGCCGCTATATATTCGGCCTCCATAGTGGAGTCAGCAATGCACGCTTACTTAGTGCTCCTCCAGACTACTGCCCTCCATTAAGAGTGAAAATTGATTCAAGATTGAAATATAATGATACAAGATGGAATTCACTCATTCCCATCTTAAGGGTAAGTAGATAAGTGTTTCCTTAAGTGGTGTCTCTGAGACATGAACAAAGGGCCCTACTCACTCATTGGCCCGAGAGGGGTTTCTGTTTATTGGTTGAACCATAAACAAGTTGTTCATTAGAGGAGCACTGGTATTCAAGGACTCAGAGATAACCCAAGAGTAAAATTGTAATTTTACCCAGGTTGTGTTACGAACACTCGTGGAGGACTAACTTGCTGGTATTGGAGGACTAACTTACGAACACTCGTGTAAAAGCAACTTAATTACATCTCAGAAATGGCAACAAAACATATGTCCATCAAAACAATAGAAGAACAAAAACATGGGTCCCAAAAACAAAATCCACTAGTCCCAAACTTCTCTCCAAAAACATGTGTACATAAGTACAAGCTTAGCTTAAGCTTCCTCCTTCCTAGCCGAGTCTTAAGTGGCAGACAGCAGTGGGTTCAACTTCGGGGAATCTGACTACTACTTGAGAAAAAGGAAAACATTTGAAAACAGTGAATTGGTTGCCCAGTGAGTGATTCATAGAATAACAATTCGTTTCAAGCCTTTCATACACATATAATATTAAACATGTCAACATGCTAGAAATAATCTCAAGCAACTTACGTAGTAACATACATTAAATATAGCATCATAATCGTACATATTATTAAACCTTAGTTAAGACCGAGCTTTCGTAGCTCAAGCTCCCAACGTCCATTTATGGTCGTGAGATCCATACTTCGGTCCCATTATAGTGACTGTGGCCAGGAGACCTATGCTTCGGCCTCTCATACTGAACTACCTACGTGCACGTGAAGTATACTAAGTATCGTCAACACCTTAGGTACTTCCTTGGATATTTTCTATACCTTCGGCATCCGACTTACTAGGATTGTACCATTTATAGAAAACATGTGTAAATAAAGCTTTAGGCATAGCACTTACCTAGCTTTCACCATAAGAAAATTGTCATAATTCAACACGCATGCTTCACGAAATATAAACATTTAGATTTTATAATACTTTAGCATTCAACCTTGACATGCGCTAGAATTAGTAAAACTTATTTAATTAGCTTAAAACATCATGCTTAAGAAATGCCATGAAATCCTTAAAATCATAGGTATAGACTTTAGTTGCTTGGAAAACCCATAAACCTTGGTGTGAAATTCATTTGGAACGCATGACCTTTTATATTTAAATCTTTTGAAGACATTTAGACACTCACGAGTCTTTAGGCTTGTTTTTCCTAAGCTTGGTAGGCTTATTCAATGGATGTTTCTCCTACACATAAGAATAATAATTTTAGTTACTACATCGGTCTCCCTTTTGAGTCTACTTTTTTTAAACCAAGCTCACACTTAGCAAGAAATTGCTTGTTCGTCCATAAATTCCAGATTCAGCTTCTAACATCAATAACTCAAAAATCAGAACTCATTTTAAGAAAGTTCCTTTGACAAATATGCTCAGAATTGAGTTAAAACATTACCTTAAAAGTTTAGCATAAAACTCCTTGTGGTTTGATCTAGGGCTTTAAATCTTTCTCAATGGTTCTAAACTGCGAACTCCCTACTTGTTAAAAAATTCTAGGTTTAAATTCCAAAATATGTAATTCAAACCTCAGACCTTATCTTGCAAAAGTTCCTTCTAAAACATTACTTGAATGGTGATAACAATATTACTTTAAATTTTCAGCTTGAAATTCCAGGTGATTCGTCTTAGATTTAAGATTCTTCATCGAGTGCCTGAAAACGCTTGAAAACGAACCTTTGTCTCTTTTTTCCTTCTCTGGCCCTCTTTCCGGAGAGAAATCCCTTCCAATGGCTCTATTTCAGGAGCTAGACTCACAGAGCTTTCCAACGGTTCCAATATCGTCTGATTTTCTCGAAGGAATCATCCAAAACGAGCTCTTGAAGTTCCATTCCCTTTTATACTACCACCCAACCCTTTTGCATGAAATCTCTCTAAGCCACCTTAACCACTAGTGGAGATTATGGGCCCAAATTAAGCAATCTATCCGAATGACCAAACGAAAAGTTTAAAGCTAAGAGTTTCGAGCAAACTCGATCCTCGATGGAAAAACTTGATGGAAATGAGTAATTACTCGATGGAAATTTCAATGGTTTTCTGGTGAATACTCGATGGGAAAAACTTGATGTTCGATGGGATACTCGGTACTCGGTGGCTTGCTTGATGCACTATCCTTCCTTGATCGCTCATACTCGATGCTCGACCTCTCCTCGATCGCTCATACTCAATGCCTGACCCTTCCTCGATCGCTCATACTCGATGCTCGACGGCATTTATCCGATGCCTACCTTATGCTTACTCAATGCTCAGCCACCACTCTTTACGACCAACACTTAGCCAAAATTTTTTGCAAGTCTAGTTTAATAAGTATCCGAGAGCCAAGTTTCCCACATTTAGACATTTTCCTTCTTCAAAACTTATCATTTACCCAATTCCAACAATTCTAAACTATCTTAAATATTTAATCCCCTTACTTTGCTAAACTCAAACAGTAAACATAATTAAAAAGGGAAAGTAAGGTTTAGATTTTACAGGGTGCCTCAGTGAATTTTGGTTATTTCGAATAGTTGGAATTTGAAACTATTTTAAATTTAAGTTGGTTCATAATTAGTTGTTTGAGTTGAGAACTTATAATAGGCCTTTGTTTAGTTTGCTTGAGTTGTCATTGAATATAGTTGGTTAGTTTTTAACAAGTTTTGTTTGATTTATTTTATGAAGTGTTGAATATTCTTTTTTTGAAAATTTTGGTAGTTCTATTGAGAAGTGGCTGTGGGAGTGTGTTTCTTTCGATAGCTTCAAGGTAAATTCAAGCATGGAAAGAGAAGCAAACTCTTGTAAGAAATTAAGAAGTAGCTTCTTGTTCTAGTTTTAGCTTCTTTGGAACATGGAAAGAGAGCACATGGAGTTTTGATTAAATGTCAAACTTGTGATAATGTTGTTGTTTCCTTTGCCCTTATAGCTATGTACTTCAAATGAAGTTGCTTATCTGATGGGCATAAGGCATTCAAGAAATTTTTAAAAAGGAATGTAATTAGTTGAACTGCTTTCAAATCTGGGTATGGTCAGCATGGTAGAGTTTTTGAGGTTTTGGAATTACTTTCCTTCAAGTTCATGCTGATAAATTAATTTATTTTATTATTATTATTATTATTTTTTTTTTTTTTTGGGATGTACTTCTAGATTTTTCGGGGCCAAACAAGAAAAATTATGCTGGTTAATTGTGTATTCACTTAATGTGGTTAGTTGTTAGGACAAGCTTTGATTTTCTATTTCAAATTATGTTGTTGGAAAAAACTCTCTCTATATTTCATGTATATCCATATATGTATGTACACAGTCAAAGATTCAAGCTCTATGGGTTCAAAAAGTTTGTGGTTTTCACTGACTTACTGTTATAGGTTTTTCACTAACTTACTTCAAAAAGTTCAAAAAGTTCATTTGTTTAGTTGATTATGTTTGTAGGTCTATAAGATATATTGTTTATTAAGTTTACGTATTTATTGTTCAATGTATTCCGTTCCTAGTGGTCTTTTCTCTTCCTTTCATAAGTCATTTTCAATAAGTTTTATGTGTTAAAACTTTGTTAGATCCATCAATTAAGGCACTGCATATTTGTTTACGAACCCTTGGAAAATCTCGGACTTGTGAAAGGTTTTTGGTTGTAGGTTTAGACTAATTTGGATGACCAGTTAAGTTTTGTGGTTGATTTTGGGTTAGTTCAGGCCCTCCAAAGTAGACTACCAACTCTCTCAATTTTTAGACTTTAGAACTCTATGTATATATTGATTAGTCTAACTTGTAGATAGATTTACTTTGACAATTTGTCACTTTTTTTTGTTGTGAATTAGTTAATTTTTGTGCTTGTTGAAAGTTGAGTTGTATATATAAAAACAATTAAGATTTTTATTTTGTACATGTACAGGTAAAAAAGAGATCACGAGAAAAAGTAGGTGAAAACTCGACATTGAAGATAATGTTCGGTGTTGGTTGAAACTGATATTGAAGATAACTGGCATTGAAATCTTGGTCATCTATAATGTCAATTTAAAACCGATATTAAAGACCTTTTATAACACGATCTTCGATATCGATTTTCAACCGATATTATACTCTTATAATGTCAGTTTTAAACTGACATTAAAGCCCAGTTTTGTAGTAGTGAATGCATGCTTAAGTTTTCATCCAACTCTTTTATGGGTAAAGTAATAGTTTTTTGGGAAGTAAACAAAGGGTGTTATAAGTTGAAACGAAACATTGTTTCTAATAATCAGGGACAACTATGACACTCGTAGTGTCGATTGTATGGATGTGATTGAGTATGCTTAGCGGCCTTTAAGAGTATATTGCTCGTAGATGGATGTCGTTCATGTGGCCCATGTGAACAAGCTAAAACGAAATCGTGTTTGTAGATAAAGTCTCATTTAGTTTGTGTAAAAAGAGAGATAGAAAAAAAAATGCATGAAAGTTTGGTTCCCTTAAGTGTTTCATTGCCACTTGGAGTTTAGAAAAAGCTGAATGCTATAGCCTTCAAGCCAAGGGAGAATGAGCAGAGGATTGAATAAAACTTTTAAGAGTACATTTATTTATGCCATATCATCCATACACTTATTTACTTACCAGTCGAATAACGGTTAAAATAGACTAAAGAGCCATTTAAACTCATTATTCAGACCTCATAGGGACGAAATAACTAGCTAGATGCAATTTCGAACACTCAAGGACTATAAGTATATTTTGTTGTCCTTGATTTTATTCATACATTAAGAAATAAAGACAAAGCATCCTGATTAGTTGTTCTTACCATCAATAGATAGGAGTGTCCATGACGGTTGATTATTATTAACATCTAGCACCTTAGCATAATGATATACTTTGTATTCATTTCCTTCCATTTGCACTTCCAAGTGAAGAGTGAACTTTTTCAAGCTTCGTATTTTTAACCGTACCATCCAACACAACAACAGACTTCACATCCCTCGGTTCTGTTATACTAAATAAAAAACGAAATGATTATCTAGCGAGACCTAATTAAACTAAAGTATAAGAGACATATCTTCTCAAACAAAGCAAGTAAATTATTAAACAAATTTTTACAATTAAAAAAAATAAAATTATCAAACATATTCTCTATAATGTACACAACATATATAAACAAGAAATAAAGTAGAATCAATAAAAATAATATATTTATAATTCAAATCAACATTAAATTACGCTATTATTGATGCCAAAATATAATAACAAAGGACAAAAAATCCAAATAAGAATAGAATTCTAAAAAAAAAAAATATTCTTTCTAAATGGAATATAATAGACATGGTGAATCATGTATAATTAATTCTCTCAATTAATTTGAACAATTCAAATTAATCTAAAATTAATTCTCAATAATCTTTATTGAGCTACAGAGAGGACCACATAGACCTGTAGATTGAAGCTCCAATAGTACTTGAGTAATTAATTAAACTCTTTAATTAAATTACCAAACATCCATTAACTGTTGGTCACCCACTGAAAGAACGAGTTGCATTTTCGTACTACAAATATATTCCTTTGTCCATTGGATATAATCAGTCAACAGTGCGATGACCTTTCACAAATTACTTGTAAGTACAATTAGATCAAAATTACCGCTTTGCCTCTGTATTTACATCTAACTACATAAGTACTATTGGTCTTTCTAATGAACAATAAGTCATAGTCCAACTATGACCAAATTCATCTTGGACCAAGAGAGGGTGTGGCCACATTATTCAAGCCTCAAAATCAACCCTTAAGATAGCAATTTATCTTCTTACCCCGATATCAGGGAAGAAGTGAATTTCATCTTGTGTAGCTATGTTCCCAACTTTTCAATTAGACAAGTCCTCGAAATGTTAGGCGTATTGAGTCGGCGATCTGTCCACTCTCACTTATAAAAATCAAAGAACTACCTTCATAGGTAGGAGTTCACAACTCACTCAAAATTCAGGTCATGTCACCTATGGTCATCTTGGAGAAATGTAAATCTCTATATTAATGGTGTTATATAATGAGACTAATCATTTCATGGTATGGGTCTTATGCAAACCTTTTGTATAGGTTACCTCCGCTCGCATGTCTCCACATGAATGATCAGAATTAAATCATTTGTAGCACTTAACAACACTTGTAATATCTATAAAGTAGGTCATATCCATAATGTCACCAAGATAAATTATGCAACCTTATCCATCTACTACAAAACGTTTAGATTATCATTTAAACATGATTCACCTATATGTCTCTACAAACATGTTTAAATTACATAAAATAACCTTAGATCTTAGTTTATTGGATTGAGTGTATGCTATTAAAATAAAAATTATTTTATTAATAATACTTTGTTTATACAATGTTTACAAACTACGAGAATACAAGAGAGATTTAGGACACCAATCCCAACAGAAAGAAGTCTCATTCATCGTCGGATGTCGAGGTGATCAACACTAATATTGTCAAACTTAGAGGGAGCCTAAGTGCACTTGAGAGAGAGTCTCACATCTAAGGGGAGTGTAGGTGATCAGTGAACTGAGCTCTACATGAGTCATGTAAGGGTTGTATATAACAGATAAGTACTGCTTGTAAACTGCTTAACTCTTTAATATTATGGGATTATCTTTCTTAGGTACACTGCCCCCCAGACGTAGGTGGTTCATTATTGAAATGGGTTACCAACTTTTATGTGTCTTTACTTGTTTACTTATTGTTGGTATTTTCGTTAAAAAAAAATAGGGGAAGTTGTATCCATTACTCCCGTAGGAGTATTACATGATTTACAAAAGAGAGAGAGGATCATGTTCTTCATCTCTTTCATTCTCTCTGTGTGTTTTCCCTATCAGAAAAGTCTCTCAAGCTCCCATCCTTCCCATTTACAAAGATTGAGTGTAAGCTCATGAAACTCTACACGGTTTTTGTCCCTAAAAATAATGAGGAAGACCTCATAGTGGTGTTCATGTTCTTCATTCCTCTTCATCACTGTTGTGTTCACATTGATGCCGAGTTTGGGAAAATGAGAGGAGCAATGTTCGTGTTCTTGATTGGGAAAGGAAGGGAGAAGACAATTTTCTTCCAAGGTATGTTGTTGGAATATAAAGCAATAGTAGAAGCGAAGATCGATAATGTTCTAATTACATTAAAAACAAGAATAAGCATACATAAAGGGTTAGAAATTACAACCTTTGTAGAATCCACCGCAATCTTCCTCTCCAAGTTCAATCGACGCCATCAACGATAAATCTTCACTATTCTTCGGTTGAGAACACAGTTGTTAGTGAAGACAAGGGAATTTCACTCTAGAAAAGTGGAGAGTAAGGAGATTTTGGTGGAACAGTCAAGTGAAAAGACAAGGAAGCATTAGCTTTTACACATTTGAAAAACCAAACTATTTAAAGACAAATTTTATGCAAAATCCTATTTTGCATGTCTTCCACCTCAAAATCCACAAACTAGTTTACACAATTGGATTTTTCATGAAATTAGATTTTTCCACTAACTAATTTTAAAAATAAATAAATCAATCTTTTATGAAAAATATTTTCATAATTTTAAAAATATTTAAAAATAAATTTAATATCACGTAATAAATTATTTTAAACACCTAACTTTGATTAATCATATTAATCAAGTTTAAAAAATACTTTCATGCTAATGTTCAAGAATAGTCTAAAAAATAATAAATTAATTAATTATTTAATTGTAAATTATATCTCATATAAAACATAATTTTCCCTAGTGCCCGAATTCGAACATTTCAAATTCTTACTTCACCCGGTTCTTTAATTTTGTCCATAGTGTGTTAGAAAGGAGACCCGATGGACCTATGGATCATGGGCTCCAACGACCCAAGACTAACCGGTCAAACTCTTTAACCTAGTTAATCAACATTCGTTAACTAACAGGACTGTTCACTATATCCTGTAGTTGCACTCCCCTCACTGTAGATATATTATGTGTCCATTTGATATAACCATGATAAGTAAGTCAACCCTTCACAAGTTGTTCGTAATAACGGCTGGGTCAAAAGCTATTTTACCCCTGAGAATACATCTTGTTCCTTAAGTCCCACTGATCCTCTAATGAACAATTACTTTGTGATCCAATTCCTAAACCAAGTCCCTCTCAGGCCACTGAGGGGGTGGGACCCCTTGTTTAAGATCTGGAGTTAGCACATAAGGCAACAACCTTTCTACTATCCCTAAAAGTGGGTAGGAGTGAATTTAGTATTATACCCTATGTCTCTTGCTATCTACTCGCTTATTGAGCTAGTGTTGTTGAGTCAACCCTCACCCATGAAAATCGAAGGATAATCCTGAATAAACATGAGTTCATAGTTAGCTCAGGATTAAGGTCAAATTACATAGGTCATCTCTTTGAAATAGGCAGTCTTAAACAGTAAACAACGTTATAAAGTAAGAGTGACTTAATTCTTGGTCCGATCTTATGCAAACTCATTGCATAGAATGCCCCCGCTCCTCATGTCAATACATGAACGAATCAGGATCACTTCATTTGTAGTACTTTACAACAAATTGTAACAACTACAGTATGGGCTGCATCCGATGGTGTTACAAGAATAAGATACCCAATCTTATTCGTATACTATAGACCATTTTGATTTTTTACTGAACTTGATCTACTCTTATGTCTCCACATAAAGTTCGTGTATTCATATAATATACATGGGTCTTTAATTTATTGAATTTAGACACTACAAGTGCAATTCACATATTCAATAACAGTTTTGTTGAATAAACGTCAATAACATCTTTATTGATAATAACATGTGTTTAACATGGCATACTACGAATTATAGGACGTACCACCCAACATATGTGATATCCGATATCTTTTCTCTAATTTCATAGTAATAGCATGCTTAAATTAAAAATTTGTTTATCCATGACTTTTCGTCACTATGAATTATGTTGTATGTTCTATAAAATGAAATCTAGATTGATGCATCCAATACCTTCAGCCTAGTGAAAAGTCATATAGGTTGGGCGTGTACTCAGAAGTGTAGAGAGAATGATAATTCTTATTCACTTAATCAGGCTGAAAATAACATATATATATGTAATTAAGAAACCCTAATCTAGGAGATATGAAATTACCATAAAGGACACCTAATTAAATTTACAATATCCCCCCCCCCCCCCCCCCTCAAGCTAGAGCAAATATGTCAATCATGCCCAGCTTGTTGCACAAATAACTTATTCTTGTTCCTTTTACTACTTTAGTAAGTAGAACTCTCAACTGATCACCAGTCTTTACATATCCAGTAGATATCAACCTTTCTTGTATTTTCTCGCGAATGAAATGATAATCCACTTCTATATGTTTAGTTCATTCATGAAACACAGGATTGGATGCAATATGAAGCTCTTTAATTATCATACCATAATTTAGCTGGCACAATAACATTGAAGCTCATCTTAGACAAAATGTGATGTATCCATACTATTGCACACACAGTTGTGTCATCGTTCTATATTCAAACTCAACACATGAATGGGAAACTATATTCTGCTTCTGACTTTTCCACGACACAATATCCAGAAGTTGATCTCCTATCTTCTCGAGATTCAGTCCAATCAACATTAGGAAAACATTGAAGTCTTGTGTGACCATGATCTCTATATAAGATCCCACATTCAGGTGTAGCTTTCAGATAACATAAGATTTTTTCAACTACAGCGCAATGATCCACAGTAGGGAAAGACATAAGCTGGCTAACAATACTCACAGAATAAGCAATGTCAAGTCATGTCACTGTTAAATAGTTCAACTTCCCAACTAATCTTCTATATCTCTCAGGATCTTTAAACACTTCTCCTTCCTTTGTAAGTTGCAAATTTGGTATTAATGGAGTACTACATGGTTTGACTTCTTGTTTACCTGTCTCAGTCAATATATCAAGTATGTATTTCCATTAAGATAGGTAAATACCTTTCTTGCTTCTCAGCACTTCAATACCCAAGAAATACTTTAATGATCCCAAATGATTGGTATGAAATTCACCCTGGAGAAAAGTCTTGAGGGAGGATATACCTGATACATCATTTCCAGTGATAACGATATCATCAACATATATAACAAGCAAAGTAATACAAATGTCAGATCGTCGATAGAATACAGAATGATCATATGTGCTCGTCTTCATACCAAAACATTCGAATGCTTGACTAAACTTGCCAAACCATGCACGAGGACTTTGTTTTAGTCCGTATAAGGATTTTTGAAGCCGACATACCTTATTAGTCTCCCACTGAGCAACAAACCCAGGTAGTTGCTCCATATTGACGTCCTCTTGAAGATC
This sequence comes from Benincasa hispida, assembly GCF_027475165.1. Taxonomy (NCBI): domain Eukaryota; kingdom Viridiplantae; phylum Streptophyta; class Magnoliopsida; order Cucurbitales; family Cucurbitaceae; genus Benincasa; species Benincasa hispida. Next base: position 59,913,693 of record NC_143481.1, on the reverse strand, counting down.
ACCATGTGGAAAGAGAAAGCACGAGTATAAGCAACAAATATACATATTTTTTTATTTTTTTCAATGAAAAAATGATGACAGACATTCAATATTGGACAATTACTGATAAAAAGTAGGTGAAAAACCGACATTGAAGATAATGTTCAGTTTCGGTTGAAACTAATATTGAAGATAATTGGCATTGAAACCTTGGTCATCTATAATATCAATTTAAAACTGATATTAAAGACTTTTTATGACACGATCTTCGATATTGATTTTCAATCGATATTATATTCTTATAATGTTAGTTTTAAACTGACATTAAAGCTCAGTTTTGTAGTAGTGATTGCATGCTTAAGTTTTCGATTAACTCTTTTATGGGTAAAGTAACAGTTTGTTGGGAAGTAAACAAAGGGTGTTATAAGCCGAAACGAAACATGTTTCTAGTAATCATGGATAGCTATGACACTTGTAATGTCGATTGTATGGATGCGATTGAGTAAGCTTAGCGGCCTTTAAGAGTATATTGCTCGTAGATGGAAATCGTTCATGTGGCCCATGTGAACTAGCTAAAACGAAATCATGTTTGTAAATAAAGTCTCATTCAATCATTTGTGTAAAAAGAGAGAGAGAAAATAAATGAATGAAAGTTTGGTTCCCTTAAGTGTTTCATTGCCACTTAGAATCATAATTTTCAAAAATTAAAAAATAAAACCAAAAACTAAATTGTTATCAAATTGGGTCTAAGTTTTCTCTGTTTCAAAAACAAAAAAACATGCTTAATAATGATTTTTTTGTTTTTTGTTTTTTTAAATTGAAACAAAAAATATGTTAGATAATCACTAATTTAATTTTTTTAAAACAGAATTAACTTTGAAGAACTTTTTTAGTTATATATGTATAAATATATTTATAAAAATGAAATCCAACTATTTTACAATAATTTTTCATTTGCTATACATAGTTATAAAATTATATTCTTATTTTTAACTTTTTGTGTTTCTTTCAATTCATATGGATAAAAGTTCTATTAATATTTTATATACCTGGATTAATCACAAATCAAATAAATAAAAATAATAAAAATAAACCTATCGTAGAAATACCAGAAATATATTCATTTGGAATACAACAATGAAAACAATTAATCTGAACCTAATGAATTTAAGTACAATCTAGGAACTAAACCCAAGATTTGGAGAGGACGAAGCTCTTCGGCACAAATGTAGCCACATGAAAAATAAAAATAAAAAAATCATAAAATCTTTTTGTCTGTTTTCAGAATTCCTTCCCCATTTCCAAAGCATTTTTTAAATTGTAAAAACAAAAATTTCATTTTGATACCAAACGTACTTGTTTTTCAAAAATTAAAAATTAAAAAACATAAATAAAAAACAAAATGGTTATCTAACTATGCCTAATTAAACTAAAATGTAAGGGATATCTTCTCAAACAAAGTAAGGAAATTACTAAACAAATTTTAACAATTAAAAAAAATAAAATTATCAAACATATTCTCTATAATGTACACAAACATATATAAACAAGAAATAAAGTAGAATCAATAAAAATAATATATTTATAATTCAATTGAACATTAAATTACGCTGTTATTGATATCAAAATATAATAACAAAGGACAAAAAATCCAAATAAGAATAGAATTCTAAAATAAAATATATTCTTTCTAAATGGAATATAATAGACATGGTGCATCATGTATAATTAATTCTCTCAATTAATTTGAACAATTCAAATTAATCTAAAATTAATTCTAAATAATTTTTATTGAGCAACAGAGAGGATCACACCTGTAGATTGAAGCTCCAATAGTACTTCAATAATTAATTAAACTCTTTAATTAAATTATCAAACATCCATTAACTATTGGTCACCCACTGAAAGAAAGAGTTGCATTTTTCGTACTACAAATATATTCCTTTGTCCATTGGATATAATCAGTCAACAGTGCGATGACATTTCACAAATTGCTCGTAAGTACAGTTGGACCAAAATTATTGTTTTACCTCTGTATTTACATCTAACTACGTAAGTACCATTGGTCTCTCTAATGAATAATAAGTCATAGTCTAACTATGACCAAGTCCATCTTGGGCTAAGAGAGGGTGTGGTCACATTATTCAAGCCTCAAAATCAACCCTTAAGATAGCAATTTATCTTCTTACTCCGACATCAGGGAAGAAGTGAATTTCGTCTTGTGTAGCTATGTTCCCAACTTCTCAATTAGACAAATCCCCGAAATGTTAGGCATACTGAGTCGGCGATCTGTTCACTCACACTCATAAAAATCGAAGGACTACCTTCATAGGTAGGAGTTCACAACTCACTCAAAATTTAGGTCATGTCACCTACAGTCATCCTGGAGAAATATAAATCTCTATTATTAATGGTGTTATATAATGAGATTAATCATTTCGTGGTCTGGGTCTTATACAAACCTTTTGTATAGGTTACCCCCGTTCGCATGTCTCCACATGAATGATCAGGATCAAATCATTTATAGCACTTAACAACACTTGTCACATCTATAAAGTAGGTCATATCCGTAGTGTCACCAAAATAAGCTATCCAACCTTATCCATCTACTACATAACGTTTAGGTTATCATTTAAACATGATCCACCTATATGTCTCTACAAACATATTTAAATTACATAAAATAACCTTAGATCTTAGTTTATTTGATTGAGTGCATGTTAGTAAAATAAAAATTATTTTATTAATAATAATTTGTTTATACAATGTTTACAAACTACGAAAATACAAGAGAGATTTAGAACATGAATCCCAAAAGAAAGAAGTCTCATTCATGATCGGATGTCGAGCTGATCAACACTAATATTGTCAAACTTAGAGGGAGCCTAAGTGCACTTGAGAGGGAGTCTCACACCTAAGGGGAGTGTAGGTGATCAGTGAACTGAGCTCTACATGAGTCATGTAATGGTTGTATATAACACATAAGTGTTGCTTGTAAACTGCTTAACTCTTTAATATTATGTAATGGTTGTATATAATAGGACTTTGTTTTAGTCCATACAAAGATTTTTGAAGCCGACATACCTTCTTAGTCTCCCCCTGAGCAACAAACCCAGATGGTTGCTCCATATTGACGTCCTCTTGAAGATCACCATGTGGAAAGAGAAAGCACGAGTGTAAGCAACAAATATACATATTTTTTAGTTTTTTTCAATGACAAAATGATGACAGACATTCAATATGGACAATTACTGATAAAAAGTAGGTGAAAAACCGACATTGAAGATAATGTTCAGTTTCGGTTGAAACTGATATTGAAGATAATTGGGATTGAAATCTTGGTCATCTATAATATCGGTTTAAAACTAATATTAAAGACTTTTTATAACACGATCTTCGATATCGGTTTTCAACCGATATTATACTCTTATAATGTCAGTTTTAAACTGACATTAAAGCCCAGTTTTGTACTAATGAATGCATGCTTAAGTTTTCGTCCAACTCTTTTATGGGTAAAGTAACAGTTTGTTCGGAAGTAAACAAAGGGTGTTATAAGCCGAAACAAAACATGTTTCTAGTAATCAAGGATAGCTATGACACTTGTAATGTCGATTGTATGGATGTGATTGAGTAAGCTTAGCGGCCTTTAAGAGTATATTGCTCGTAGATGGAAGTCGTTTATGTAGTCCATGTGAACAAGCTAAAACGAAATTGTGTTTGTAGATAAAGTCTCACTGAAAAGAAATGAATAAAAGTTTAGTTCCCTTAAGTGTTTCATTACCACTTAGAGTCTAGAAAAAGCTTAATGCTATAACCTTCCAGCCAAGGGAAAATGAGCGGAGGGTTGAATAAAACTTTTAAGAGTACATTTATTTATGCCATATCATCCATACAATTATTTACTTACCAGTCAAATAAAGGTTAAAATAGACTAAAGAGCCATTTAAACTCATTATTCAGATCTCATAGGGAAGAAATAACTAGCTAGATGCAATTTTGAACACTCAAGGACTAAAAGTATATTTTGTTGTCCTTGATTTTATTCATACATTAAGAAGTAAAGACAAAGCATCCTGATCAGTTATTCTCATCAATGGATAGGAGTTTCCATGACGGTTGATTATTATTAACATCTAGCACCTTAGCATGATGATATACTTTGTATACATTTCCTTTCATTTGCACTCCCAAGTGAAGAGTGTAAACTTTTTCAAAGTTCGTATTTTTAACCGTACCATCCAGCACAACAACAGACTTCACGTCCCTTGGTCCTAGCGTTATTGTTGTTCTTAGACTAACGAACACTACAAACCATCCAAGCTTTTTCACATATGGATCATTAGGATCCACAGATGCAAAGCAATCGAAATGATCGTCATCGTTGTACGATCCATCATCTTCTCTAGGGGAGACTATCGTATAACTCATCGTAACTATATTTGATTGATAGTTTGAAGATGCTAAAATTTTACAATGCTGCTTTATGTGGCAAGTTAACATTTATAGAGTTGTAGGTTGAACGATAGACATGAGAAAATTAGAGTTTGATTCTTTGACTTTACCTTTCACAATAATTTAACTTTGATATCTATATACCATAAGAGTTCAATTAAGCATTTTCATGGCTAATTAGAAGATAGCTTTGAATCAATTCCATTTAGTATTAAGATTATCTTAATTAAAGGTATATAAGGTTTGGTCCAAATAAATCTCTTAGAACTACTAAGAATCGTGTTGAACACACCAACACAAACAATTTGATTTGGTTCGATCAATTCTGATTTTTCTAGTTTGTTTTCTGTGTCAATGTGCATCTCTAGTCTTAGTGTGCAAATATCCATCACGGTATTTAATTTAGCTTGTACTTTAGAGGCAATATAATTCATAGCTTAGACACAAAAAAACGTGTTTAGTAACTACTGTTTTTTGTTTTTTTGAAAAAAAAAAATTGAAACAAAAAAATATGTTTGATAATCGTTACTTTCTTTTTGTTAAAAAAAATCAAATTAAGTTTGATTAATTTTTTAGTTCTATACTTTTTTATAAAAATGAAATCAAACTATTCTACAATAGCTTTTCATAGTTATAAAATTATATCATTATTTTTTACTTTTTGAGTTTTTTTGTCTTTCATATTGATAAAGATATTATTAATATTTTATCTGCAGGATTAAACACAAACCAAATGAAAAAAAAATTATAAAATTAAACATATCATAAATATAATTAATTAATCTGAACCTAATGAATTTAGGTACAGTCTAAGAATCGAACCACGATGAAGATGATGCTCTTCACCACTAATGTAGCCACACGCATTTGTGAACGGAAAAATGAAAAACAAAATCGTAAAAACCTTTTTTTGTTCGTTTTCATAATTTCTTCCCAATTTTAGAAGTATTTTTTAAATTGTAAAAAGAAAAATTTTAATTTGATATCAAGTGTACCTATTTTTCAAAAACTAAAAACCAAAAATCAAAAAAAAAAAAAAAACTAATGGTTATCAAGCGAAGCCTAATTAAATTAAAGCCTCATTAGGATCCACAGATGCAAAGCAATAGAAATGATCGTCATCGTTGCACGATCCATCTTCTTCTCCAGGGGAGACTACCGTATAACTCAATCGTAACTATATTTGATTGATAATTTGAAGATACTAAAATTTTACAATGTTGCTTTATATGACAAGTTGACATTTATAGAGTTGTGGGTTGAACGATAGACCTGAGAAAATTAGAGTTTGATTCTTTGACTTTACCCTTCACAATAGTTTAGCTTTGATATTTATATACTATAAGAGTTCATTAAGCATTTTCATGGCTAATTAGAAGATAGCTTTGAATCAATTCCGTTTAGTATTAAGATCATCTTAATTAAAGGTATATAAGGTTTGGTCCAATAAATCTCTTAGAATTACTAAGAATCGTATTGAACACACCAACACAAACATTTATAAGTTTGTTTTTTGTGTCAATGTGCATCTCTAGTCTTAGTGTGCAAATATCATCACGGTATTTAATTTAGAGACAATATAATTTATAGTTTAGAGACAAAAAACGTGTTTACTAATTACTGTTTTTTGTTTTTTTTCTGAAAAAAATTGAAACAAAAAAAATATGTTTAATCATTATTGTTATTATTATTTTTAAATCAATTTAAGTTTGATTAATTTTTCCGTTTTATACTTTTTTATAAAAATGAAATAAACCTTTTTACAATAACTTTTCATTTGATATACATAGTTATAAAATTATATCATTATTTTTAACTTTGTGAGTTTTTTTCTTTCATATTTATAGAGATATTATTAATATTTATATGCAGGATTAATCACAAACCAAATGAAAAAAAAAATTTATAAAAAAATATATTGTAAATATAATTAATTAATCCGAACCTAATGAATTTAGGTACAATCTAAAAACCGAACCAAGATGAAGATGATGCTCTTCACCACCAATGTAGTCACATACATTTGTGAATGGAAAAATGAAAAACAAAATCATTAAAACCTTTTTTTTCGTTTTCAAAATTTCTTCCAATTTTAGAATCATTTTTTTAAATTGTAAAAAGAAAAAAATTTAATTTGATATTAAGTGTACCTATTTTTCAAAAACTAAAAACCAAAATTGAAAATAAAAACGAATGGTTATCAAGCGAGACCTAATTAAATTAAAGTGAACGGGACATATCTTCTCAAACAAAGCAAGTAAATTACTAAAAAAATTCAACCATTAAAAAAATTGTCAAACATATTCACCGTAATGTACACTACATCAATAAACAACAGATAGATTAGAATCAACAAAAATAATATATATATATAACTCAAATCAACATTAAATTATCCTGTTATTGATGCTAAAATATACAAACAAAAGGTAGAAATTTAGGGGTGGAAGTAATGTAGAAGTATAATTTTCAAAAACACACAAAATCAAAGACCAAATAATTATCAAATGGGGTCTTTGTTTTCTGTATTTCAAAAACAAAAAAATGTGCTTAATAATGATTTTTTTGTTTTTTGTTTTTTTTTTAAAAAAGTTAAAACAAAAAATATGTTTGATAATCACTAATTTAATTTTTTTAAAACCAAATTAAGTTTCAAGAACTTTTTAGTTATATATATATATATATATTTATAAAAATGAAATCCAACTATTTTACAATGCTATACATAGTTATAAAATTATATTCTTATTTTTAGCTTTTTGTGTTTCTTTTAATTCATATTGATAAAAGTTTTATTAATATTTTATATACCTGAATTAATCACAAATCAAATAAATAAAAATAATAAAAATAAACATATAGTAGAAATACCAGAAATATGTTCATTAGGAATACATCAATGAAAACAATTAATCTGAGCCTAATAAATTTAGGTACAGTCTAAGAACTAAACAGAAGATTTGGAAAAGATGAAGTTCTACGTCACCAATGTAGCCACATGCATTTCAAAATGAAAAATAAAAAAACAAAATCATAAAAACTTTTTTTCTTTTTTCAAAATTCCTTTCCAATTTTCAAAGTATTTTTTAAATTGTAAAAACAAAAATTTTATTTTGATACCAAACGTACGTGTTTTTCAAAAACTAAAAACTAAAAAACTATAAATAAAAAATGAAATGGTTATCTAATGGGACCTAAATAAATTAAAGTATAAGGGACATATCTTCTCAAACAAAGCAAGTACATTACAAAACATATTTTAACAATTAAAAAAATAAAATTATCAAACATATTCTGAGTAGTGTACACAACATAAATAAACAAGAAATAAAGTAGAATCAATAGACATAATATATTTATAATCCAAATCAACGTTAAATTACGCTGTTATTGATGCCAAAATATAATAAGAAAGGACGAAAAATCTAAATAAGAATAGAATTCTAAAACAAAATATATTCTTTCTAAATGGAATATAATAGAAACGGTGCACCATGTATAATTAATTCTCTTAATTAATTTTAACAATTCAAACTAATCTAAAATTAATTCTCAATAATCTCTATTGAGCTACAGAGAGGATCACATGGACCTGTAGATTGAAGCTTCAATAAAACTTAAATAGTTAATTAAATTCTTTAATTAAATTATCAAACCTCCATTAATTGTTAGTCACCCACTGAAAGAACGAAAATTGTATTTTTCGTACTATAGATATATTCCTTTGTCCATTGGATATAACAAGTTAACAGCGTGGTGATCCTTCACAAATTGTTTGTAAATACAGTTGGACCAAAATTATCGCTTTGTCTCTGTAGTTACATCTAACTACATAAGTATCATTGGTCTCTCTAATGAACAATAAGTCATTGAAACAAAAAAATATGTTTGATAATCGTTACTTCATTTTTTTAAAAAAAATCAAATTAAGTTTGATTAATTTTTGAGTTCTATACTTTTTTATAAAAATGAAATCAAACTATTTTACAATAGCTTTTCATAGTTATAAAATTATATCATTATTTTTTACTTTTTGAGATCTTTTTTTTCTTTCATATTGATAAAGATATTATATAACTCAAATCAACGTTAAATTACCCTGTTATTGATGCTAAAACATACTAACAGAAAGTAGAAATTTAGAGGTGGAAATAATGTTGAAACATAATTTTCAAAAAAAGAAAAAAATAAAACTAAAAGATAATTGCAATTTGTAGCATTTTTAGGAATAATAACCAAGTGTGTAATATCATTTTTTTAAAAAAATGTAAATATAGACAAGTCTATCAGTGATAGATTTCTATCGTTGATAGACTCTAACTAGTGATATGGTCTATCATTGATAAATGCCTACCAATAATATGATCTATCACTGATAGACTATTTAAATTTGACCGTAATTGTAATTTTTTTTACATTATGTTATATCTGCTAATACTTTGCTAATATTTTGGATCTAATATTTATATTTACAACTATCCCGTTGATTATCAAACGGGGTCTTAGTTTTCTGTATTTCAAAAACAAAAAATATGCTTGGTAATGATTTTTTTTAAAAAAAAAATGGAACAAAAAATATGTTTGATAATCACTAATTTAATTTTCTTTTAAACCAAATTAAGTTTCAAGAACTTTTTAGTTTTATATATAGATTTTCTTTTATAAAAATGAAATCCAACTATTTTACAATAACTTTTCATTTGCTATACATAGTTATAATATTATATTATTATTTTAACTTCTTCTGTTTCTTTTAATTCATATTGATAAAAGTTTTATTAATATGTTATCTACCTGGATTAATCACAAATTAAATAAATAAAAATGATAAAAATAAACATATCCTAGAAATACTAGAAATATGTTCATTTAGAATACAACAATGAAAACAATTAATCTGAACGTAATGAATTTAGGTACAGTTTAAGAACTAAATCCAAGATCTAGAGAAGACGAAGCTCTTCGCCACCAATGTAGCCACACACATTTTTGAATGAAAAATTAAAAAAAAAAAATCATAAAAACCTTTTTTCTGTTTTCAAAATTCCTTCCAAATTTCCAAAGCATTTTTTAAATGTAAAAACAAAAATTTCATTTTGATACCAGATGTACTTGTTTTTAAAAAACTAAAAACTAAAAAATCATAAATAAAAAACGAAATGATTATCTAGCGAGGCCTAATTAAATTAAAGTGTAAGGGACATATCTTCTAAAAAAAAGTAAGTAAATTACTAAAAAAATTAACAATTAAAATAAAATAAAATTATCAAACATATTCTTTGTAATGTACACAACATAAATAAACAACAAATAAAGTAGAATCAATAAAAAAATAATATATTTATAATTCAAATCAACATTAAATCACGTTGTTCTTGATGCCAAAACATAATAACAAAGGATAAAAAGTCTAAATAAGAATAGAATTCTAAGACAAAATATATTCTTTTTAACTGGAATATAATAGACATGGTGTATTATATATAATTACTTCTCTCAATTAATTTGAACAGTTTAAATTATCTAAAATTAATTCTGAAAAATCTCTATTGAGTTATAGAGAGCACCACATGGACCTGTAGATTGAAGCTCCAATGGTACTTGAATAATTAATTAAACTCTTTAATTAAATTACCCAACATCCATTAACTGTTGGTCACCCACTAAAGAACAATAATTATATTCTTCGCACTACAGATATATTTTTGTGTCCACGATATAACCAGCCAACAACGTGATGACCCTTCACAAATTGCTTGATGGTACAATTGGTCCAAAATTATCGTTTTGCCTCTGTAGTTACTGTTTAGGTTGATGCCCTAAAGTCTTGTGTCCTGTAGTTTGTAAATAGTTTGACGAACGCTTGTAATGTATAATATATGATATTTACTTCACTTCTTGTTTTTGGTCATCTGAATGTTTTATTTACTTTACCACAAATTAATAAACTAAAATCCCTAGTTATCTTTATGTAACTTAAGCATGTATGTGGTGGCATACAAGTGGATCATGTCTTAAGTGATAACCAAAATGGTCTGTAGTATATGGATATAGGAGGGAAACCTTATCCTTGCAACGCCACGGATGCGGCCCGCTTTGTGGAATAGTTACAAGTGTTGTGACTTGTCACAAATGGTCTGGTCCTGATCATTCGTGTAGAAGATATGCGAGCAGGGGCATCCTATACAAAGAGTTTGTATAAGACCTGACCACGAAGTGTTAACATATCGTTATATAACACCGTTCATGACAGAGACTTCACTTCACTAGGATGACCATAGGTAAAATGACTTCAATCCTGAATGAGTTGGGAACTCCTGCCATTGAGGGTAGTCCTTTGATATGCATGGGTGCAAGTGGCCAGGCCGCCGAATCAAACCTACCACTTTGGGGATTCGTCTGATTTGGGAGCTGGGGACTTAACTACATAATACGGAATTCACTCCTTCCTTGAAGTAGGGGTAAGTAGATAAATAGCTCTTTTAAGGGCTGATTCTAAGGCTTGAACGATGTGGCGCCACACATCTTTTCTTGGCCCGAGAGGTGTTCACACATAGTTGGACTATGTTGTATTGTTCATTAGAGGGATCAATGGTACTTATGAACTATTTTGTATAACCACTACTCTTTAGAATTTCCAACTTTGTCTTTCATACTTTTTACACTCTTAATATTCAACATTGATCGTAGTGAACGATTGTGGTAGAGCTACGCGACCAGTTCGATCAGCCCATCGCAATCGAGGAATCAATCCACCGCAAAGAAGGATGCGATCACAGATGATGCGGACAACGGAGCAAATTTGGGGTTGTATCTTTCTTTGACTCTTTTATTCTAAATTTTACACTCTCGCATCTCATTTTAATATTGCTAAATTTTATCATCGCATCCTCTTTAGTTTGACGTAATCATTGAATGTTGTTACTTTATTTAGTCACCGCATTCTTCTCTGTACCAATTATGATTTCAATGATGAAATCATGCCTTTATTTCCTATTGCATTTACTAGAATCAACTTAATTTCAGGACAGTCAGTTCATGAAACATTTCTAAAAGTTAGCGATCCACCAACTTTCTTTCCAAATATTTTTACGAAATTTCCTAAGAGCATCGCATGAGTTATTTCGTCTATCAATAATGAGGACATTGTTGTGTATAAATTTGGGGGTGCTAGTATTTACTACTTTTAGAATTTCAATTAAAAAAAATCATAACGTTGAGATCGAATCCTACTCGTAGTTGGATGTCCGCATGACACCCGTGGGGGCAAGCCAAAACGAACGTAGGAATCATGATCAATGCATAAATCAAGTGATCGCAACTCTGCTTCCAAATAAAATGGGCATAAGTTTAGACTGAGAAAGAGCGCCTTGCTCATAGTTGGATGCTCGCATGACACCCGTGGGGGCTAGCCAAACCGAAGGCTAGGCACTTGGTTTAGCGCAAGATCACAAAAAGAATATTTAAATTGTGCAAGGGTAAAAATTAATTTGAAACAGCCTGGTTGGAGAAAGTTTTGAAATAAATCATGCGATGTCCTGGAAACGAGTAAAGTTTTCTTTGAAGGTTAAACTTGCGGTCCCTAAAAATTAGAAATATTTTAGGAAAGGATAGAAATTAAGAAGGTGTTGGTTCATGAAATTTGAATAAGGCACCGTGAGAAATCTAGGTAGGGTAAAGGCGTTTGACTCTTTAAAGAAAATCTATAGTTTATGCTTGAGGACAAGCATTGTTTTAAATTTAGGGGTGAGATAACGGGTAGAAATACACGTTATTACAATGCAAATAAGTAAAATAATGAGAGAATGTGACGGTAAAAATAAACAATATCATGTCCAAAAGGGCTAAACTGAAGAAATTGCGATCGCATGCACCCCATCACATAAAAGCAGTTAATTTACTTATTTTGTGCAGGAAAAATGCGTTGCCGTAACTAAAATTTTGATCCAAGTTATTAGGCGTCCGTGCGCTTGAAAGATTGCGATAACAAAGTCATGCGATCGTATGCGATCGTGAGAGGTTGCTCAAGAAGGTGGCCGCATAAAGACTGCGCATTAATGTGACAACATAATAAATCATGATGGGATAGAAAGCTGATGACGGTCGAATCTGAATTTAGTTGACAAGCCGTTAAAGCCACACTATAGCAAGTACACTCAACTTTCGGTGACCATTATTTGGCGCATAAGAGCAGGAGATTTAATGACCGCCCATCATTGCAATCATTAGAGAGAAAGGTTGTTTCACCTTGAGCTCTATAAATACCGAAGGTCACCATTATAACAGGGGTTAACGAACAAATAGAGAAGAAGTTAGAGTTATTAGTCTGCTCGCGTACATACTTAGATTTATAAGAAGTTAGAGAGTCGTTAGTCAAGCTTTTTTTTTTCATTTTTCGGTGGTTTCTCCTGTTGGGATTGGTGTCCTAATTCTCCCGAAGTCTCGTAGTTTGTAAACATTGTACACATTGTTATTAATAAAATAAGAGTTATTTTATTTGCATTTACTCATATCCAATAAACAAAGATCTGTGGTTATTTTATGTAAACTTAAGCATGTATATGAGATATACAAGTAGATCATGCCTTAAGTAATAACCTAAATGGTCTGTAGTATAAGGATAGATTTTTCCCTTAAGGGTTGATTCCGGATCTTGAACATAGTGGTCAGTTTATAAGATAAGCTGTCGTTTACTAAATGATCGATCACATCGTCTATATGATAGTCAACATCTTATCTCCCACTTGATTGATCGTCTACCCAATCATTGTCCTTCAGTCTCTTCCTCAAGCCAAGATCATACAGAACCAAAAACTCTTGGATTCTCACATCGAGAATACCAGGGTAACCATTATGATGGTTTCCTCACCCAGTTCGTGTTTGTTGCTTGTGTTGTTGGCCGTTCGTTGTGTTCGTATTCGTTGGCTGGTCGTTGTGTTTGAGTGTGTTGTTCTTGCTCACTAGTAGATTGATCGAGGGGTTCATGAAGAATGATTCTTCAAAGGTATGCATCTTCTATCCCTTGTATCATTGTTTAGCATGCTGTAATTTCTTGTTATGCATGACCTGTTAGTTTCACTTCTTGTACTGTAATTGTTTATGTTCATTTGAATGGAATTTGGAACGATCCCTTCCACTGTTCATGGAAATCCCCGTGTTTGATTTCTTTCACCTTTTCCTCACATGATCATCCATATCTATACTAAGCAAGTAAAACTGAACCATTTGACGGCAATCATAGTAACTCAATCTATTTAATTTGTGTTCAGTTATCTTCGATGCCAAGGGAATTACATTAGAGATGACCATATGCTTCACTTAATCCATTATGAGCTACTAAGTAATTTGTAGACCTCAGAACAAACCAGAATCAAAATCAAACGCAAACAAAAAAGCAAAACTACTTTAAGCTGAATAAGACAGCAACAAACCCTCGGCACAAATGGGTATTTTATCCAAATTTCTCACAATCAAGTAGATTTTGATGAAATCAAATGCACGGAGCGATCAGAAATGATGAGTTGAGAAGAACCCAGTTGACCAAAAGTGTGTGGCGAAGAAGGACTACTGTTTCGGTGGTGCGTGAGCTCCACGTGCAATTGTTTCCAACGACGGATAGCTGCAGATATGATCGGACGGTGATGGCGTTTCTCCTGGGATGGGTTGTGAGACAAACGGGCACTCAAAACTTGATGATCCAACTCAAACCTTAACATTGTGAGAAGTGTAAACCCTAATGTAATTGTAAAAAAAATATTCTAAACCCTAGATGACTCTGATACCATGTATTCAGAAGTTTAGAGAGAATGATAATTCTTATTCACTTAATCAGGCTAAAGATACATATATATATATATGGTATTTAAGAAACCCTAATTTAGGAGATATGAAAATACAATAAAGAACACCTAATTAAATTTATAATATAAATATATATTAATAAATATATATCATAATAGGGCGAAGCATAGTCTCTGATTGGTCTATTGTCATCATTTACAAGAAGTATGGAATGGCAAGCACTAATGCATTATTCACTGCAGTGCTACTGAGTTGTTTTGTTGTTCTCTCATTACTCAAGCCCTATTTTTCTCTCGTTTCTTCTGGTTAGTTCTTATGGGTCTATGGAATGTCCATTCGTCCTCAAGGTCATATACTAGTTCAGGTGTTATGTCTTCACTCATATAATGTTTTGCACCACTTCTTAGACAAGGATGTAATATACCTAAGATCGAGATCCTGCGTAAATAAAAAAAAAAAAAAAATTTAGCACAAATCAGTTACCGTAGTCCCAGGTAACGACATCAAAGACTTGTTGCGTTGTTGAATGATGCGATTAATGATAGTTTTATGTCGTACATTGAATCCTAAATGAGATGAATGGTTTACTTTAAACGTAATGTTTTTCTATTTAGATCAAGTGCAAGTCTAAACAGAGTAGTTTCAATAAGATCTGAGGTTGAACTCGGGGATGTACGACTAAAGTGCAATGAAATGATTATTTGATCTTAACGCAGTTGGTTTTTTTTCAAAAATATAAACAAAAAAGCAAATGGGAAACAAAATTTTTTAGACCATTCATAACAAGTAGATAACAAAGGAAGAAATTTAGAGTTAAGTAGTGTCTATAGGCTTAATTTTCAGAAATAAAAAACAAAAAATAAAATGGTTAACAAATCGAATCTTAGTTTTTTGTTTTTTTTTAAAAAAAAAACAGAAAATGTGTTTAGTAATTATTATTTTTTTCCTAAAAAGAAATTGAATAAAAAAATATGTTTGATAATATTTGTATAATTTTTTTTTTTAAAAAAATCAACTTTAGTTTTACATTTTTATAAAAAGAAATCATGCTATTTTACAATAACTTTTCTTATGTATAATAATTATAAAATTATATCTTTGTTTTTAACTTTTTATGTTTGTTTAAATTCATATATATAAAAATATTATTAATATTTTATATACATGATTAATCACAGATCAAATGAAGAAAAATGAAAAAAATTAAATATATCATAAAAATACCATAAAATAGGTTCATTTAGAATGTAACAATTAAAACAATGAACCTAATAAATTTAGGTATGATCTAAGATCCGAAGCCAAGATCGGGAGAAGATGAAGTGCTTCCCCACCAATGTAGCCACTCAAATTTGTGAATGAAAAATGAAAACAAAATCATAAAAACCATTTTTTTTTCATTTTCAAAATTTCCTTCCCAATTTCCAAATAAATTTTTAAATTGTACAAACAAAGATTTTAATTTGATATCAAACACGTATTTTTCAAAAACTAAAAACAAAAAACCAAATATAAAAAATAAATGGATATCAAGTAGAGTGAAAGAGGCATATCTTCTTAAAAAAAAGCAAGTAAATTACTAACAAATTAAACAATTAAAAAACAAAAGAAAAAATTATCAAACATATTCGCTGTAACGTAATCAACATAAATAAACAACAGATAAAGTAGAATCAGCAAAAATAATATATATATATATATTCATACATCAAATCAACATTAAATTACTATGTACTTGATGCCAAACATAATAAAAAAGGATAAAAAAATCTAAATAAGAATGAAATTCTAAAACAATATATATTCTTTTTAAACATAATATATAGATATAGGTGCATCCTTATTCATTTGAAATCAACGTAGAAACCAACAAAAAATCATATTAAAGTTGATATGTAAAATCAAAGACAAGAATAACGTCAATTTGTATATGTATATATAACGATAGTGATTCGATTGTTTGAGATCTTTAATAGAAGTCATTGTTATCTTACATACAATTTCATGAAAAAAAATACGGTTGATAATAAATTTTAAATATACAAAACCCTGGGCGTCATCGATGAGAACAAACTAGAGACTTTGACAACAACCTCCGTTGAAATGGGCGGATCCATGAACGCTGAAGTTGTCGCAACCATACGAGAAGCCGTTGAGCATTATTTTCACACCACGCTACCTTAAATCATTAGATCCATGTCAGATCCAAACTCCAGCCGGTGGACTTCCTCCACAGACCCGACCGGTCAAGCCCGCAGAACCAATAGACGTGTAGATCCGAACTCTAGCACCGCGATTCAGTCACCAGCGTCCCTCTCTTACACAACCATTGATTGAGATCTCATCGTCCGTGACCTAGCCGAGCCCTTACGTGCTATTTTTCCTCAGATTCAGCCGACGTAGGGAAAGCCACCAGCCACGGGTGTTTTCGCACAACCCGACTTCGTGACCTAGATGGCGACTGCCGATCTTCTGCCTCTGTTCGTGAGTCAACCGCCAACCATAGCTCCCATGCCGGACCGGTTCTCTGCCGTGTGGATGACTCAACCCCTCTACCATCTCAGCCTATCCAACCAGTCCAGTCGATCCAACCGGACCAACCGGTCCAATCGAACCTAGTCCAGTCGAACCAATATGTTCAGACCATGCCCAGCCCTTCCTTTGGTCCTTCCTTTGGCCAAAATGAGGCTACTTTTTCAGGGATTTATGGGCAAAACCAACCTACGACAAAAATTGATGGAACTGTCGATTTTCAACAACAATTGGAAAACTTACAGCAGCAGATATCGCTCTGGGGATAGCTGTTAGATCCACGACAAGTCCTTCTACTAGTTTTCATCCACATCCACATTCAAACTTCTCTTTTTGCTCAGAAACATCAGTAAATGCTTACTCTACTTTACCTGTAGCAAATATTATGTCTGGTTCTGTAGGAAACTCTACATGAATTTCTATTGGCGAGAAACTTAATGGCAAAAATTACTTCTTTTGGTTCCAAGCAGTGAAAATGGTCCTTGAGGGATGACACAAGTTCCGGTATCTAACTGGAGAAATATCAAGACCGAAGCTCAGGAATGTATATGGAAAGGAGATGATTCCCTTCTTCGCTTGATTATGATAAACAGCATGAAACCCCAGATTAGGAAGCCGCTTCTGTACTCAGCTTTCGCTCAGGATATTTGGGAAGCTGTCTAGAAGCTCTATTCAAAGAGGAAAAATGCCCCACGTCTCCATACCTTGAGGAAACATGTTCACGAGTGCAAACAAGGGACTCTTGACGTAACATCTTATTTCAATAAATTGTCCCTGTTGTGGCAAGAAATGGATTTGTGCCATAATGTCGTGTGGAATTGTCTTGTTGACGGGGTTTAGTACTCCAAGATTGAGGAGGCGAACCGGGTATATGATTTTCTGGCTGGCTTAAATCCTAAATTTGATGGTGTCCGAAGTCGGATTTTGGGACAGAGACCAATACTGTATCTGATGGAAGTTTGCTCAAAAGTTAGGTTAGAAGAGGACAGAACCAGTGCTATGAGTGGCACTAACATCACCCACTTAGACTCTGCTGTTTTTGAGGCCAAGTCTTTGAGACCAAAAAGTGACAAATAGAATGGAAAGTCACCACCAATCTGGGAGTACTGAAGAAATCGTGGCACACCAAAGATCAATGATGGAAGTTACACGGTCGTCCACCAAATGGCAAGCGATGGCCTGCGAATGATAAGTCTAAAATCGATCGAGCCGTTGTCAGTGAAACAGAGGATGGTACATCATTAGTCACCAGCCAGGTAGAGTCAAGTACGGTTGGAACCGACAATGTACGCAATCAGGTAGTTATCAGTCTTTTAGCTTCTTGGTTGAAGGAGATGAATCTTGGATTCTTGACTCAAGAGCAACGGACCATCTAACTAGATCATCTAATCAATTCCTCTCTTATTATCCAAGTGTGGAAAACGAGAGAATACGAATTGCAGATGGGTCATTTTCCTCCGTTGCTGGGAAAGGTCACTTATCTCCAATTCAAAGGTTAATTTTAAAGAATGTCTTACATATGCCAAAGATATCTTACAACCTGCTATTTGTCAGTAAAATAACCATAGATCTGAATTGCAATGTCGTTTTCTCATCGAACAATGTTTGTTTCAGGACCTGAGTTCGGGGAAGACAATTGGCACTGCCTGACATAATAGGGGATCTACTTTCTCTCAGAGGATGCTTCCTTTAGAAATTTATCTAGCACTTGTTTATTGTCTTCTCTTACTATTTCTGAATCTGACTTCTTGTTATGGTATTTTCGTCTTGGACATACAAATTTTCAATATATGAAGTATCAGTTTCAACATTTGTTTCGTAATGTTAATGTTTCATCTTTATCTTGCAATGTTTGTATTCGTGCAAAACAATCTCGGGTGTCTTTTACTTCCCAGCCTTACAAATCTTTCCAACCTTTCCACCTGATACATAGTGACGTGTGGGGCCCATCTAATATCACAATCGTGTTGGGTAAACGGTGGTTTGTCACCTTCACAGATGATCACACCCATCTTACATGGGTGTTTCTTCTTACTGATAAGTCCGAAGTGACTACAGTCTTTCGACAATTTTATACCATTGTCGAAACCCAGTTCAATACCAAAATTGCTATCCTTTAGAATGACAATGGCCGTGAGTTCGTTAACCACGTGATTTTTTAGACTCTAAAGGTATCATCCACCAGAACTCCTGTTCCTATACATCACAACAAAATGGGGTGGCCGAACAGAAAAACCGTCACCTTATTGAGGTTACTCGGGCACTCATGATCCATGCGTCCCTACCTTCGTACCTATGAGGAGATGCTGTACTCACTGCAGCCCATCTCATAAATCGAATGCCTTCTGGAGTTCTCCAGTTCTAGACTCCCTTACCTCATTTCAAAGAGTTCTTCTCTTCTACCCATTTTTTCCCAAATGTTCCTCTTCGGGTGTTTGGGTGCACGGTTTTTCTCCATAATCATGGTACCCAGAGTAAGTTCGCTTCTAGGGCCCAGAAATGTGTCTTTGTTGGGTATCCACTCCATCAACGGGGCTACAAATGTTATCAGCCTTCTTCTCGAAAGTACTTTGTCACCATGGATGCCACCTTTTAAGAAGATAAACCTTTCTTTCCCATTAGTCCTCTTCAAGGAGAGATTCTAAGTGAAGAGGCTAACATGTCATCAACTTATTCCATTCCCGTAGACTTGTTTCTTGAACCCATTCCAGACACTAATGATCCTGGCCCACCCATTCCTGACACTAATGGTCCTATCCTTCCTACAAAACAAGTTCATTAGATAACCTACTATCGGAAGAATCTACAAAAGAAAATAGTTCCCAAGATAGTTCCCCCTGTTGCTCCGCTGGAAGGTGTTCAAGAGTTGGAACCAGAGCCAGCTTAAGGTAACCATACTCTTGATAATAATAAATATGTTGAAAGTAATGCAGTGAACACTGGCGATGCAGCGAACTCTAGCGAAATTAGGGAGGGTGAGAGTACAGAATATCCCCCATGATGATGTTCAGGAGACTGGAAAATGTGCAGCAGATGAATACAGAGGAAAAGGGTGACAGGACCAGTGAGATTGATGCTACCTTGGACTTACCGATTGCTCTACGAAAGGGCATGAGGTCATGCACCAAGCATTCTATGAAAAGCTTTTTATCTTACAGTAGCTTGTTAACAAGATTCAAGGCCTTCACCACTAGTTTGGACACCATGAGAATTCCAAGAAATGTGTACAAGGCTCTGAAAAAATTCCTGAATGGTGAACCGCAGTTATGGAAGAGATGCGAGCCCTCAAGACCAACAAAACATGGGATCTAGTTACTATTCCTAGAGGTCACAAAACAGTCGAGTACAAATGGGTGTTCATAGTCAAATACAAGTCCGATGGGAGTCTTGACAGATATAAGGCCAGATTGATTGCGAAAGGATTCACTCAAATGTATGGGGTGGATTACTCAAAAACCTTCTCGCCGGTGCAAAACTCAACCCTATTCGGGTTCTCCTCTCTATTGCTGTGAACCTAGACTGGCCTCTACATCAATTGGATATAAAAAATGTGTTTCTAAATGGTGAGTTGGAAGAAGAGGTATATATGACTCCTCCTCCAGGGTTTGAAGTGCAGTTTCAGAGTCAGGTTTGCAAGTTAAAGAAGTCTCTGTATGGTATGAAACAATCCCCTAGAGTCTGGTATGGTCTCAACACTGTTTCATATGTATAAAAATATTATTAATATTTTATATACATGATTAATCACATATTAAATGAAGAAAAATGACAAAATTAAATATATCATAAAAATACCATAAAATAGGTTCATTTAGAATGTAACAATTAAAACAATGAACCTAATAAATACCTAATAAATTTAGGTATGATCTAAGAACCGAAGCCAAGATCGGCAGAAGATGAAGTTCTTCCTCACCAATGTAGCCACTCAAATTTGTGGAAAAATGAAAACAAAATCATAAAAACCATTTTTTCTTTTCATTTTCAAATTTCCTTCCCAATTTCCAAAGAAGTTTTTAAATTGTACAAACAAAGATTTTAATTTGATATCAAACACGTGTTTTTCAAAAACTAAAAACCAAAAACCAAACATAAAAAAAAAATGGATATCAAGTAGAGTGAAAGGGGCATATCTTCTCAAAAAAAGCAAGTAAATTACTAAACAAATTAAACAATTACAAAAACAAAAGAAAAAATTATCAAACATATTTGCTGTAATGTACTCAATATAAATAAATAACAGATAAAGTAGAATTAGCAAAAATATAATATATATATATATATATATATATATATATATCAAATTAACATTAAATTACTATGTACTTGATGCCAAACATAATAAAAAAGGATAAAAAAATCTAAATAATAATAGAATTCTAAAACAAAATATATTCTTTTTAAACATAATATATAGATATAGGTGTATATCTAACGATAGTGATTCGATTGTTCGAGATCTTTAATGGAAGTCATTGTTATCTTACATGCAATTTCATGAAAAAAAAAATACGATTGATAATAAATTTTAAATATACAAAACATTCCTTAAATAATTTTTGATAATGCCAAAATAAAGTTTAGTTCAAAAACAATAAAAAAAATTGATGTGTGAATTTATTTTAATAAAACAGTCAAAAGGTTATTGGCAAAAAAAAAAAAAAAAAAATCCCTAAATCCTTGGAAAATACCCCGTAGATAGACATAAAAACAATAGTGTCATCTTGGAATCCAATTCTCAGTCTAATCACTTGATCAATACTTACCTTTCCATTAATTATCTATAAACCACTTTAAATTAGATTTATATTAAATTTTCCCAAAATTATATATTTCCAAACATCCTTATTTTTAAAGAGGAGCGATGATGGTTGAACTCTGACCAAAATTCCGAAGTAACTAGACCAATATTGCAATTTAAAGAAATAAAAATTGGAGAAAATATTTTCTTATTATTATTATTTAAAAAAAATGTAGAATGCATCTCAATTAAGAAATCATCAATTTCCCGACGCTCACAATCGCCAGGAAAAGGTAAAAAGCACGTCGGAAGATCCACTCTATGTCGTCGGGAGTGGGGGTCGGGAGATGTCTGTCAAGAGTAGAACTCCCAATGTTGGAGCATTTACCGTTGGTGTTTGAAAAAACTCTCGTGCATAATATACGACGTCGGGAGTTTGAAGAAACTCTCGACACATAAAATATGGCATGGGGAGTTTGTGCACTATGGACACATATATATTAATCGTGGGGAGTTTTTGCAAACTCCCGAAGACTTTTAATTTTAGTATTTAAAATAGGAATTTGAAATCTTGACGGCATACCAGCCATCGAGAGATAGTCATTCTTTAAAAAAAAAAGAGTTTTTAATTTTTAATTTTTAATTTGATCTGAATAACCTATATAATATTATTAAACAACTTTAACATATTCACATAAGAAATAAAACAAACAAACAAACAAAATCCATACTATTCTTTATTACCTAACATAGAGAAAAGTTACAAAGTTGTTTACAAAAGAAATATGTCTTCAGAAATATACAAAAGAAAGGACATGAAAACAACATCTTGAACACAACATCTCTACCACATGATTTCAAACACAGCATCTCACTAACAACATTCCAACCTCATCTCCAAACGACATCCTACAACAAAACAAAAATATTCAAATGTCATACACTTCCACAAACAATAAAAAAACTCCAAGTTCAACTCCAAAACAAGTATAACTAATCTCAACCCACCCCACAATATTCAAATTTCATAAACATCTACAAACACACAAAAAAACTCCAACTTTACCCCCAGACCAATTATAACCAAACTCAACTCACCCCTCACAATTTTCCAGATGCTCATAAACACCCCTCACACCACCAAAAATGAAAAAAAGGGAGCATAAGTATCTTCGAACCCTCTCCCCCCTTTAAATGCTTATGTACCTAAAGCACCTTTTCCTTCCTAGCTCACAAGGCCAAATGAGCTCATGGGAGACAAGGAATGGTTGGACACGTTCAGAAGGGTTGAAATCAATATCCCTCTCTTCAATGTCGTAAAGCAAATCCCAAAATATGCTAAGTTCCTTAAAGAACTTTACGCTTGGAAGAGGCAAGCAAAAGAAAAGTAGAGGATGGTAGTAAGCCAGTCTGTGTTTGCAATCCTTTAGAAAAATTTGCCTAAAAAACAAAAGGATCCAGATATGTTTTCTCTTTTGTGTGATTGGTAAAAAGAAGATTGAGAGAGTCATGCTAGATCTTGGTGCATCCATAAATATTATGCCATACTCTATTTACCAAGAATTAAAATTGAAAGACCTGACTGAAACTGGTGTTATGATTCAGTTACCTGATAGGTCTTTTATTCATCCTTTAAGAGTTATAGAAGAAGTCCTAGTTCAGGTTAATGATTTGCAAATGTGCTTCCTTCTATTGTGCAAGCACCTAAAATGGAGTTGAATGAGCTTCCTGACCATCTGAAGTATGCCTATCTGAGAGAAGCTGAGACATTGCCCATGAGCATTTCTAGGAACCTAACTGATGAGCTATAGGAAAAGTTGGTAGAAGTCTTGCAAAAATATAAGTTGGTCATTGGGTAGACGTTGACCGACATAAAAGGTATTAGCCATGTTGTGTGCATGCATATGATTTCTCTTGATGATGGAGCTAAGCCTTGTTGACAAACCAGCGACGATTGAACATTATCCTGAAAGAGGTAGTGATTAAAGGGGTTTTCAAACTCTTTGATGTAGGTGTTATCTATCCTATTGCTAATAGTGAATGAGTCAATCCAATACATGTAGTGCCTAAGAAAACAGGTGTTACTGTAGTGAAAAATTAGGAGGGTAGTTTAATTCATGTTAGAGTTCAAAATGGGTGGAGGATGTGTATTGATTTTTGGAGATTAAATGTTGTTACTAGGAAATACCACTTCCTCATCCCATTTATTGACCAGATTCTCAAGAGGCTAGCTACAAAGCCTTTCTTTTATTTTCTTGATATTTTTTCGAGTTTCTACCAGATCCCGATTAACCAAAAAGACCAACAAAAGTTGACCTTTACATGTCCTTATGACACCTTTGCTTTTAGGAGGATGCCGTTTGGACTATGTAATGCTCCTAGCACTTTCCAACGTTGCATTATGAGCATATTTTCTGAGTTTATTGAAATTTGCATGGAGATATTTATGGATGATTTCACTACATATAGAGACTCATTTTAGGATTGCTTGTTAAGTTTATCTAAGGTGCTAGAGAGATGCATAAAGTCTAAGCTTGTGCTTAATTACGAAAAGTGTCATATAATGGCCTCACATGGCATTGCATTAGGGCATATTATTTCTGAGCATGGCATTGAGATAGATCCTACTAAGATTGATGTTATTGTTAAGCTCTTTTACCCAACAAATGTGACAGAGGTTCGATCTTTTCTTGGGCATGGAGGTTTCTATCGCAGGTTTATCAGGGATTTTAGAAAAATTGCTCAACCGATGACCTCTCTTCTTAACAAGGGCGTGACCTTTGAGTTTAATGATGAATGAAGGAAAGGCTTTGACGTGCTGAAGAACGCCTTATCGTGTACTCAGTTATTCAAGCTTCTCCTAAGGACCTTTCCTTTGAGATCATGTACGACGCGAGCGACTATGTTGTAGGAGCTATTATGGGACAAAAGATAGATAAGAAATATCATGTGATCTACTATGCTTTGAAGACCCTGAATCGGGCTCAGTGCAGCTACACCGTGACAGAAAAGGAGTTTTTACCTATTGTCTTTGCTCTTCACTCTTATGTTATTGGATCTGAAATAGTTGTTTTTCTGATTATGCAATTTTGCGCTATTTGATGTAGAAAAACTAGTCCAAGCCCAGATTGTTTAGGTGGGTTCTTCTCCTCTCGGATTTTAACCTGAAGCCTCAAGATAGAAAGGGATGCGAGAATGTGGTTGCCAATCACTTGAACCAAATTGTAGTTGATGGAGGTTGTCTTAGTTCTGATGGAGGCTTCTCTGGCCATACGCTGATGCAGGCAGATAATATTTCTATGACTCCTTGGTATACTGACCTCATGAATTATTTGACCACTGGTGAGTTCCCTTATGGAATGAATGAGCATAAACGAGATAAATAAAAAGTGAATCAAAATATTATGTCCAGGATGATCCTTTTCTATGGAAATTTTGTACTTATCAAGTTATAAGGAGGTGTGTTCCAGATGATGAGTTCTTTTCGGTTTTAGAATTTTTTCATAAGCATGCATGTGATGGACACTTTAGTCCTAGAAGAACCGCTAAAAAGGTATGAGATTTTGCTTTATATTGGGATACTTTGTTTAGGGATGCACATTTTCTTTGTATGACTTTTGAACGTTGTCAAAAAGTCAGGAGGTATGTCCCAATGGAATGAAATGCCATAAGTCCCCATTCTTTTCTGTGAGTTATTTGATGTATGGGGGATAGATTTTATGGGATCGTTTCCTTCATCTTATGGGTTTAGATATATTTTTTTAAGCAATGGACTATGTTTCCAAATGGGTGGAAGCAAGGGCCATTATTACCGATGATGCTAAAATGGATGTTGGGTTCTTGAAGTCTAACAATTTATGCAGATTTGGCTTCTCTAAAGCAATCATCAGCGATCAAGGATCACATTCCTGCAATCTAGCCATTGCTTCCTTATTGAAAAAGTATGTTATAAAACATCGTATTGCCACCCCATACCACACTCAGACGAATGGGTAGGCAAAGATGTCTAACAGGGAGGTAGAGACTATTTTAGATAAGGTAGTCAACCAAGAAAAGGATGGATTGGAGCCTTCGACTTGACAATGCATTGTGGGTTTACAGGACAGCTGTCAAGACTACTATTAGGATGTATCTCTACAGGATGGTCTATGGAAAAGTTTGCCATCTTCCAGTTGAGATTCAACATTAGGCATATTGGGCAGCAAATAAGTGCAACTATAATTCTGACTCAACTAGTGAGGCTAGACTCTTGCAGCTCCAAGAATTGGAAAAGCTCAGGTTAGAATATTTGACAATTCTCTAATCTACAAACAAAGTGCAAAAGAGTTTCATGACAAGATGATTGCACCAAAGGTGTTTCAGGTAGGAAAAAATGTTATTTTATATAACTCTCTTTTAATGTTTATGTATGGAAAACTCCAATCTAAGTGGCTTGGGCAATTTGGCATTTGTCACATTTACCCTTATGGTGCAATAGATATCATTAATCTTGAGACAAAGAAAAATTTGAAAGTAAATGGGCATAGTGGCGAGTCTTTGGATTGTTTTGACATCGCCTATCTGTTGAACTCACTGGTTTACATCTGAAAACGAGCTGCCATAGTCGAGCAATTGATCCTAAAAATTTGAGTTTCCTAGAAGCAGCTAGGCTTTAAATTACTTGCTTTCATATATTAGATTTTAATTATGTAATTTTTCATTTGTTGTTGAGCTTAATTATTTTCTATCATTCTTGGATTGCAAGAATTATTAAGTAGATTCGAGTCTCCTAGATCCTTCATTCACTCCATGTTCAAGGAAGTATTCTAATTCCTTGGGCTTCCTTTTTTTTTTTTTTTTTTTTTTTTGCGGACAATATGTGTTTTAAAAGTTGGGGGTGGGGTGTTTGGATTTTTCAGCTGGATCTTTTTTGTGATGATATTATTTGGGGTCCTTTAGCGTTGTGCTCGGACAATGCTTGCTTAATTGTGGTTTTTCTTACTATTTTGTTCTTACTAACTAGTCTATGATGCACTCGTATGAATTGTTTTTGCATGAGAATAGGTCGGATGATAGGATTCGTAATTTTCATGACTATTATGAAAATTCTGCTTAATTATTTTTTATACATCCCCAAGTCCTTTGAATATCTATCTTGACCCTACTTATAATTTAATTATAGGACCATAGGTTGGTTGTCACTTCGAAAGGTCATGGTGATAGATATTAATCTTTCCACAGTTCAATTTAGTAATGAATACTTTGAGATGTAGTCAATTGATATCATTGTCACGCTAATAAATAAAAGAGAAAAAGAGTAGGAATAAATAGGGGTTACTCTTTTTCTTCAAGTATATGATTAACCTGGGGCAACAATGACACCCGTGGTTTTCCTTTGAGTTAAAGTACCCCAAGTAATGAGTAAGCTTAGGCACTTTTGAAGGGATCAACCCGTAGTTGGATGTTTTTCACATAATCCGTGTAGATAAGTCAAAACGAAAGTTGTCTTCCTAGATTAAGTTTCTCCTTTGAAAAAAAAGAGATAGAAAATGATGAGGAAAAAAAAAAAAAAAAGAAGATCACATAATAAAAGAAGATTCATGAATAGATTTCGACCACTCCAATTTATTGTCATTGCTATTTTGAACATAGTAAACCTGATTTCGTATCCTTCGAGCCAGTGTAGGGGGAAAACAAATTGAGGATTCATAAGGTCATTTCATGCTTGCTCTTGTTCAAAATAAATAACTTTGTGCTTGAACATGCATGAAAAAACTTGAAACGAATTTTCAAAACTTGTCTTCAAATGATGGAATATTTTTTGATTGCCTAATCAATTTTGTTATGATTCTAGTTGACTATTGAGGCTTGAATAGGGAACACTATAGTTTGACAAATTGATCATTTTTGTATGATTTCTTGTTCTACCTTGATGGAGGATGATCAAGAGCTCAGTTGGGGGTATTTGATAGCACCAAAAATGTGTTTTCCTTTACTTAATTCCAGATCGTTAAGCTACTTAATGTGTTTAAATTGATGATTTTGTAGGACTCGAGTGTATAAGAGGTTGAATGAAGCGTTTGGGACAAGAAGACGTTAAGATGTCCAAGATAGGAGCTAAATTGCACAAATGGAGAAAAGAAGCCAAGAAATTGAAGGTTTCTGCCCAACCAGAGCGTTGTAACGTACGGATTGAGTGTTGTGCAACGCTGAAAGGTAGTAGCCACCCATTATGTGAAGAATAGGGCAACGTTGCGATGCTATATGTAGCGTTGCAATGTTATGAACTCGAAGGTGGAAGCACAAGAGATAGAGCAGCATCACGACACGGTGTGTAGCGTTGCGACGCTGTGACAACTTCTATAAATAAACCGTCAGTCCAAGCATAGGTCACATGTACAATAATACACGACCACTACTCGTCTTTTACTCTATTTTTCTCTCTCCTTTGAATAGAATAGTGAAACTCTTACCCCTTTGAGCATTGTAGAACTTGAGAATTGAATTAGAAAATGATTTGTGGCTAATGAGTAAGTACTTAGCTTGGTTTCGTATATTATTTCCATTCTGTTTCGTTCTTGAGACTTAGTTTATAAGTCTTTTGAGACTATTCTGATTTATATGAAATTTATCTTGAATTTATCTTCAATTGTCTTGCATGGTATAATCTAACAAATTGGCTATATATGTATGATTGTTTGCTTTGATTGGCCCTAAGTTGTAATCGTTAGATAGTAATCATCTAAAAGCGAGAGTTAAGTAAAGTTTGTGAAGTTAAATTTGGATTCCATTTAACAAGCATTACTTTTTAACCTAGATTAATATTGCTCAAATAATTAGACGATGGAAATCGATTGTTTGGCTTAGCGTTTCCCTTAATTTTAATGCTTATTGATTTGTTGATTAGTTGAGGATTCTCGCTTTTCTTTAATACTACTTGATTTTATGTACTATCGGTTAGGATTCTAAATGAGTAGACTATGTTTTAATTTGGATTTCTTACATTGATCTTTTGAATAAGTCTATAATAGAATTGGAAAGGAATGTATAACTAGAACAACCCAAGCTAAGGTTTTGTTCAATAGATATTTTTATACATAATCTCACTCACGTATTTCAATTTTCTTGCAAATTACAATTTTCATCTTTTACACAAGCCTTCTTGGTTACATCCTATAAGCTTCAATCTTAAGATATCCAAATCGGCTCTCTGAGTTTTGACTCTGGACTTGTTTCTTGTTCTACCAGTTAGTATAAGTAGTTCGTTATGTACTTTCAAATATTATTTGCATGGCGGTCTTTTGGGAGTGACACCAATAAGATTTCACACATTTCAAGTGGCGACTGTGGCAAGTTTTAGGTGAGAATCAACAGAGCTTCGGCTAATTTCTCGGTAAGAAGTCCGATCTCTCCTCTCACTCATCATGCTTTGACAAAGCTTCAATGGACTATTTATAGGCGTCAAAAAGAAGATTCTTCGCCTCTCTCGAATGATGCACCAATACCTTGCATTTAGTTCCATGCCCTACTGCACTGACTATTTGCGCCACAGATTCATTGGCACGACTGCATTTGTCTCAAACCATCTACCAACGTGCATCTTGATGTGACGTCTACCGCCCGCACATCTGTCGTTTTCTCTCTTTGTTTTCGTCTCATCGCGTGGTTTTTGAGCTGATCTCGTCAATGCATTATTGGCTACAGCTTTTGCTTCCTTGGCCATTTTTACTTCATTTCATTCCAATTCTACATTCAACAATGACTAATTTTATAATTTATAAGATTATGAGTTTTGTAAACACATAAACGCAGAGTAAAATTGTTTGTATGAATTTTATATCAACTTAATGCATTTTCTCTTAATTTTTCCTAATTATTCTAAACAAAGAGGTACGATAAATTTTGTTGGCTGATGGTGTGGCTAAGAGAGCGAGATTTAATTGTCTCTCTAAGAGTTAGTCGGACTATCTCCCTTTATGGTGGGTTGATTTATCTATAAAGGGCTTTGATTTGGCCCTAGTGGCCTAACGAAGATTCATTTTTCTCTAAAAAATATATGTTGTTGGAAGAAATCTAACACAAGGTTATAGGTTCATTATTTTGTTGTTTTTGTAACTCAAAGATTGATGACTAATGGTATTTTAATAATTTTGAGCAATCGATGTTGGTAAATGTTCTTTTCTTTGTCAATCTATGGAACTTCCTATTTCCTTGTTCTGCATTCTTATTTAATTCAGGATCAATTGGTAGAAAATGACTTGTCTAGGAAATAGCATACAATTCCGAATTGTTCTTCTGATGTTCATAAGATTAGTATTACATGTTGAAGGAATGTTACTTATCGTTCTTAGGATTGAATTCATCATTCTTCTGTTGGATTATATCTTATTCTTGAATTTTGTGTTTTCCTGTCGAGTTTGTTTTGACTTTTAATATTAACAAGTTTAGGTTTTGTTGTTGATTATGGTTCATGGGACTCTAAGGACTCTAAGCTTACAAAGCTTCTTGAACTCTAATGTTCATATGAAGCCTGATCCAACTGGCTCCATATATGTTAAGTTGTTTAATAATGAATTTTTCTCTACTTTAGGTAGTATGGACTTTGTTTCTTTGTTTTATTTCTTATGTAAATATATTTAAGTTCTTTAATAATGTTGTATAAGTTATTCAGATCAAATTAAAAACTAAAAACTAAAAACTATTTTTTTTTAAAAAAAAAATGACCAGCTGTCGGGATTTCAAATTCCTATTTTAAATACTAAAATTGAAAGTCGTTAGGAGTTTGCAGGAACTCCCCAAGATTAATATATGTGCGTCGGTAGTGGACAAACTCCCGACGACGTATATTATGTGTAGAAAGTTTCTTCAAACTCTCGACGCCATATCTTATGCTTCGGGAGTTTTTTCAAACACCCAATGGTAAGTGCTCTAGCATCTGGAGTTGTACTCTTGACGGACATCTCCCGATCCCACTCCCGATGACCAGTATGTCGTCGGGAGTGGATCTTCCGACGCGTTTTTTTACCTTTTCCCGGAGATTATGAGCATTGGAAAATGGGTGATTTCTTATAGTGAGATGCATTCTACATTTTTTTAAAAAAATAATAATAAGAAGAAAATAGTTTCTCCAGTTTTTATTTCTTTAAATTGCAATATTGATCTACTTACTTTGGAATTTTAGTTAGAGTTCAACCATCATTGTTCCTCTTAAAAAATAAGAATGTTTGGAAATATATAATTTTGGGAAAATTGAAAATAAATATAATTTAAAGTGGTTTATAGATAATTAATGAAAAGGTAAGTATTGGTCAAGTGATTAGATTGAGAATTGGATTTCAAGATGACACTATTGTTTTTATGTCTATCTACGAGGTATCTTCCAAACATTTAGGGATATGTTCTATTCTTTTGTTTTGTTTTGTTTTGTTTTTTTTTTTTTTTTTTTTTTTTGGTTTTTTTTTTTTTTTTTTTTTTTTTTTTTTTTTTTTTTTTTGTTTTTTTTCCTATAAGCTTTGGACTGTTTTATTAAAATAAATTCACACATCAATTTCTTTTTTATTGTTTTTTAACTAAATTTTATTTTGGTATTATCAAAAATTATTTCATGAATGTTTTTTATATTTAAAATGTATTATCAATGATTAACCGTTTTTTTCATGAAATTACATATAAGATAATAATGACTTTCATTAAAGATCTCGAACAATTTAATCATTGTCGTTATATATACATATACAAATTAAGTTGTTCTTGTCTTTGATTTTAATATCAACTTTAATATTTTTATTTATTGGTTTCTACGCTGATTTCAAATGAGTAAGGATACACCTATATCTATATATTATGTTTAAAAAAAATATATTTTGTATTATAATTCTATTCTTATTTATATTTTTTTTATCCTTTTTTATTATGTTTTGGCATCAATCACATAGTAATTTAATGTTGATTTGAAATATATATATATATATATATATTTTATATATATTGTTTTTTTTGTTTATTCTACTTTATCTGTTGTTTATTTATGTCGAGTACGTTACAACGAATATTTTTGATAATTTTATCTTTTTTTTTATTGTTGAATTTGTCTAGTAATTTACTTGCTTTGTTTGAGAAGATATGTCCCTTTCACTTTAATTTAATTTGGTTCCGCTTGATAACCATTTTCTTTATTTTTGGTTTTTGGTTTTAGTTTTTGAAAAACACGTGTTTGATATCAAATTAAAATTTTTGTTTATACAATTTAAAAACTGCTTTGGAAATTGGGAAGAAAATTTGAAAACGAAAAAAAAAGGTTTTTATGATTTTGTTTTCCATTTTTCATTCACAAATGTGTGTGTCTACATTGGTGGTGAAGAGCTTCATCTTCTCCATATCTTGAGTATGGTTCTTAGATTGTACCTAAATTTATTAGGTTTAGAATAATTGTTTTAATTGTTGTATTCTAAATGAATCTATTTTATAGTATTTTTATGAAATATTTATTTTTGTGACTTTTCTGCATTTGATCTGTGATTAATCATGCTTATAAAATATTAATAATATTTTTATAAATATGAATTTAAAAAAAAAAAACAAAAAGTTAAGAATAAAGATATAATTTTATAATTATTATACATATGAAAAGTTATTGTAAAATAGCATGATTTCTTTTTATAAAAAATGTAAAACTAAAAAATTCATCAAACTTAAGTTGATTTTTTTAAAAAAATTAAACAAATATTATCAAATATATTTTTTGATTCGATTTCTTTTGAGAAAAAAAAATAATTACTAAACACATTTTCTGTTTTTTAGTTTTTAAAAACAGAAAACTAAGATCTCATTTGGTAACCATTTTATTTTTTGTTTTTTGTTTTTGAAAATGAAAACTATAGAAAATACTTCCATCTCTGAATTGATTCATTTGTTATCTACTTGTTACGAATGGTCTAAAAAATCAAGTCAAATTTTGAAACTTTTGTTATCCTTTATTTTTTTGTTTATGTTTTTTTAAAATTAAGTCTATAGACATTACTTCTACCTCCAAATTTCTTCCTTTATTATCTATTTTTTGCCAATGATTTTGAAAACCAAGCCAAATTTTGGAAACTAAAAAAAAAGTAGCTTTTAAAAAGTTGCTTTTATTTTTGAAATTTGGCTAAGAATTCTATAATTGTACTTAAGAAAGATGCAAATCATCAAATGTGGAGGAAATAGACCTAACTTTTTTTTAAAAAAAAAAAACCTAAAAATGAACTTGTTACCAAAATGGACCTTAAAATGGTAACCACAAACATGTATTGTATTTGTTTTTTCAAAACAGAAAATCAAAAATAGTTTTTCAAAAACTAAAAAGAAAAAAAACAAACAACAAAATAATTTTCAAACCAGACCTTAAATAACACTTTTTTCCTCTAAAATTTATATGGAATAAATACATAAATCTTTGGAGTTTTACATGTCCGCAAGTTCAGGTCTAACTGCCATTTGGCGTTTTTGCTTGGTTGTTGTGTATTTATCATCTGCCTCACTTTTATTTACACTCAAATCTTAAAATTGTTAAGAATATTATATTGTTTGTTTGTTTGTTTTTTTGTTGAGTGTGTGGAACAAAATCAAGAACATACATTATATTGTCTCTAAACTACAAGCTAAATTAAATACAGTGATGGATATTTTCACACTAAGACAAGGGATAAATATTGACACAAACAAACTGGAAAAACTAGAATTGATCTAAACCAAATCAAATTGTTTGTGTTGGTGTGTTCAATACGATTCTTAGTAGTACTAAACATAAATAATAGTTTCTTAAAATTATAGATGGAAAAATCGATTAGGAACAAAATGTAAATTATACCAGGACCAAATGATTCCATAATAAAAAAAAAATGAAACTTCGTTTTGATGGATTTTTCATTATTGGATCCTTAAATGGTTGTAAATTTTAAAATTTCACTCGAAACTTTCATTTAAGAAGAAAAAAGGTCATATGCATTGTATACAATTATTTTTTTTTTAAAAAAAAACAATAGTGAGAGAGTAAATTAAAGAATTGAAACATAAACGACTAGATTGAGAATTTTTATGTAATCTTAGACCAAATGGAAAAAGCTATCATTTACAAATGCAGCATACATGAAAAATAAAAAATCATGTGCATTGTAGACAATTATTTTTTCAAAATGAAAAAATGATAGTGAGACTAAATTAAAAGAGTTGAAACATATATAATCTAGACTAAATTGAGAAAGCAACTTAACATATATGTAGCCAGTTAGATCAGGCTTCGTGTGAACATTAGAGTTCAAGAAGTTTTGTATACTCAGAGTCTTTAGAATTTCATGAACCATAATCAACAATAAGATCTAAACTTGTTAATATCAAAGGTCAAGACAAACTCGATAGAAAAACACAAAGTTCAAGAATAAGATATAATCCAACAGAAGAATGATGAATCCAACACTAAGAACGATAAGTAATATTCCTTCAACATGTAACACTAATCTTATGAACACCAGAACAACAATTCGGAATTGTATGCTATTTCCTAGACAAGTCATTTTCTACCAATTGATCCTGAATTAAATATGAATGCAGAACAAGGAAATAGGAAGTTCCATAGATTGACAAAGAAAAGAACATTTACCAACATCGATTGCTCAAAATTATTAAAATATCATTAGTCATCAATCTTTGAGTTACAAAAACAACAAAATAATGAACCTATAACCTTGTGTTAAATTTCTTCCAACAACATATATTTTTTAGGGAAAAATGAATCTTCGTTAGGCCACTAGGGCAAATCAAAGCCTTTTATAGACATATCAACCCACCATAAAGGGAGAAAGTCTGACCAACTCTTAGAGAGATAATTAAATCTCGCTCTCTTAGCCACACCGTCAGCCAACAAATTACGGTTGGGATTTATCTCCTAAACCTCGTAGTTTGTAATCTTATAAACATTATTATTCATTAATAAAATAAAAAGGTATTTTGTTCATTTATTAGTTTTACATAACTTAATTCAACACTTAGATCTATGGTTATTTAATATAATTTGAACACTAAGTGATAGATATACAATTGGATCATGTTGAAGTAATAACCTAAATCTGTAGTATATGAATAAGGTTGGGTAACTTATCCTAGTAACACTATAGATACAACCTACTTTGTAAATGTTACAAGTGTTGTAAGTGTTACAAACGATTTGATTCAAGTTGTTCATGTAATAGACATGTGAGTGGGGTATGTTATACAAAAAGAGTTTGTATAAGACCAAACTGCAAAATAGTTGTTCATCTAATTAATTTAGAGAGTTTTATGGATTGTGAGATTCATTTGTGTGAGCTTAACAATTGTAAATCCACTCTATCAAGAAGGGTGTTCTTTAACATTTCCAAACATTTGTAATGGTTTCTCTTGATCCTAAAAATAAGTTGTTGTTACAGTTTGATCCTCAACTGTGGAAAGGATCAGATTTGTTCTTGCCCCCGTAATAGGAATGGTTGTAGCAGTACGTTGACCTCTGGATTTGATATTTCAGCTTGTCGGTTCGTTTGAGGGTGATAGGGAATGGCAACACGACGGTGTACTCCATATTTCCTCATGAGTGCCTCGATGGTCTAGTTGCAAAAATGAGTACCCTGGTCACTTATTATAGCACGAGGTATACCAAATCTAGAAAAAATAATAACTATTAAGAAATCTGAAACCACAACAGCATTATTAGACCTGGTGGGGATTGCCTCAACCCACTTCGAAACATAATAAACTACTAAAAATAATGTATAAGTAGCCAAATGAAGAAAGAAAAAGGCCCATGAAATCTGACATGGCATCTCATTCCTCCTAGATAAAGATCCTAATCTTTGACACCTATCAAAAGATTTACAAAATGCAAAGAAGTCCGTGAACAGAGAATTCCAAATCAACCTACTATCTCAGACCTTCCTAGCAGTTCTCTTAGGACTAAAATGCTCTCCACAAGCCATCTCATGACAAAAGGTGAGCACTGATTCAAACTCTTCATTTGGGACACATCTCCTAATGATTTATTCAGAACAAATCTTCCAAAGGTATGGAGGTTCCTAAACAAAGTACTTTGAATTACTTTTCAATTTGGCCCTTCTAGAATTAGGCATATCGTAAGAGAACTTACCTGTTACTAGGAAATTAACCATGTCTATGTACTATGGAGTGGGTGTGTCGATATGGAATAGGAACTCATATGGAAAGTCCTCATGTAGGGATATAGGGTCTTCTTCTTGTACTATGCTACTCAAATGGTCAGCTACCAAGTTTTCCGCCCCCTTTCTGTCTTTAATGGTCAAATTGAACTCTTGAAGAAGGAGCATCCAATGGACCAATCGGGGTTTTGACTCCTTCTTGGTCATTAGGCACCTGAGAGTAGTGTGGTCAGTAAAGATAGTACTAGGAAATCCAAGGATGGAGTTTATCTAAAACAAAAACAATGGCAAAAAATTCTTTTTCAGCTGTGGTGTAATTAATTTGATTGGGGTTTAGGGTCCTTGATGCAAAGCATGTGACGTGGCTCTTCTTGTCAACTCTTTGTCCTAGCACCGCTCCAACAGCTAGATTGCTAGCATCTCACATTATCTTGAACAGCACATGCCACCTTGGAGGTTGCAAAATCGAGGTAGTGGTCAACTTCTCCTTTGAAGTGTCAAAAACCTCTTGACACTTTTTGTCAAACTCAAAGGGAACATCGTTCTGCAATATCGTCAATAGAGGTAATGCCAACTTTGAAAAATCCTTGATGAACCACCTGTAAAAACCTGCACTTCCAAGGAAAGAACGAATTTCCCTACACATGTCAGATAGGGGAGGTTAGCAATAACATCCACTTTAGCTTTATCTATCTCAATTCCTTTTACAGAAACTAAATGACCTAACTCAATATCTTGGGAAGCCATAGCCTCAATGCATCATTTCAAAACTAGACTAAGGTTATGCAAGCAATCCTCGAAAGACTCTCTGTAAACTGTAAAATCATCCATAAACATTTCTACACACTTTTTTATAAAATATGAAAATATGTTCATCATACACCTTTGGAATGTACCTAGGGCACTGCAAAGCCCAAATGACATATGTCTGAAGGCATACGTACCGTAAATGCATGTGAATGTGGTCTTTTCTTGGTCCTCTTGGGTGATGGGGATTTGGTAGAATCCAGAAAAGTCATCAAGAAAATAGAAGAATGGTTTTTTGACGACTACCATTTGATCCATAAAAGGGATAGGAAAGTGATCTTTTTTGGTGACCTCATATAATTTTTTAAAATCAATGCACATCCTCCATCCCTTTTGTACACGCATTGGCCCCATCTCTCCTTTGTCATTCTCTGCAATCGTCATGTCGGTCTTCTTGGGAACAACATGGATGGGGCTTATCCACTTGCTATCAGGAATGAGGTAAAAGATCCTGACCTCTTTAAGCTTGATTATTTCCTTGAGAACAACGTCTTTTAAGTTGGGATTGAGCCTCCTAAGGGGTTGGACTGTGGGCTTGGCTCTTTCCTCTAAAGCGATTCTATGCATGCAAAGGGCAGAGCTTATTCCCTTGAGATCATCTAAGGTCCATCCAATGGAGTCTTTATAAGTTTTCAGGATGTCGATCAAGGATTCCTCTTTGGTCGATGTCAATTCTCTTGAAATTATGACTGGAAGGGTATTTCTTTCCCCTAGGTACACATATTTCAAATGATTAGGAGAGCTTTCAGCTCGGTCCCTTGTACCTGCAAGTCAAACATATCAAAGTCAGAAGAAGGTTCATGTATTTTGGTAGCATCAACAACAGCAAGAGACAAGTAATGTGAGTCTATATCAATACATGGAGCAATTAACGTGTTCACATCATCATTTTCATCATGTAATATATCATTTATAACATCATGTGGCTCAATCAAATATAAGGACAAATATTCCTCAGGAAATTTCATGGCATCATACATGTTAAAAGAAACAACTTCCCCATCAAATTCTAGAGACAGAAAACCCCTATCTACATTAATTCTTGTTTTAGTTGTTTTCATAAAAGGTCTACCAAGCAAAATTGTAGAAGATGAGAGAGAACAAATTTCATCCATCCTTAATATGTAAAAATGAACTGGGAAAATTAAGTCCTTCACTAGCAAAAGTATATCTTCAACTATCCCTAATGGTTGGATATAGGATCTATCAGCCAGTTAGATGCACACAGTAGGTTTTTGTAAATCATTTAATTTTAGATCCTCATAAATATGATAAGGCATGTCATATATAGAAGCTCCTAAATCTAACATGGCATGATGGATTACTCAATTACCAATTATACAGGTCAGAGTGAACATACCTGGATCTCGATATTTTTCAGGCATATTATGTTTTAGGAGAGCAGATACGTTCTTACTTACCACTAACCTTTCCTTGTCCTTACCTTTTCTCTTATTGGTACATAACTCCTTGAGGAATTTAGCATACCTGGGTATTTGCTGAATTGCATTTAAGAGTAGGATGTTAATCTGAACCTTTTTTAACATCTCGATCAGCTCTTCATCCCTTTGTTCCTTTTTTGGCTTTGCTAGCCGACTAGGAAACGAAGCTTTAGGAATGTAAGATTCAAGAGAAGGTGTAGGAGGGTTACTTACCTTAGGTGGTTGTGTCTCACCATCATTCTTTTCAGTTTCTTTGTTTTTCTTACCAATTGAAGAAGGATCGTCAGAGGAGGTATTGGGTGATGGAAGCTCCTTACCACTTCTTAATGTTATAGCACCGACGTTGGCGTGGTCTGGTTAGGTAGAAAGCTTTCCAGAACTTTTGTTCTAAATTCGATTTATTGCAGTAGCTAGTTGTGTAACTTGAGTCCCTATATTGGCCATGTTTGCTTTGGTATCTTATTGATAGGCTTTAGTGTCTTGAGACAATTGGAGTTAGTCCTTTTGCAGTTGCTGGAGTTCGTGTTGAATTTTTAAGAGAATTATCAACTAAATACTTAACAATGTCTTCTAAAGACATACCTGAAGAAGATGACGATGGTTGATTGGAACAGTTAGAACTGTCATGCCCCTATCCTTGGCCTCGACCTCTCCACTTAAGGTTAGGGCGATCATGCCAACCTAGGTTGTAAACTGGGCCATGAGGGTCGTACTTCCTCTGGTATCCCCTAACTGCATTTACTTGAGCTTGAGGACATGCTTCAGATGTTTGCCCAACTACTCCACAGGCACCACAAGCCTTAACTTAAGCTACTCCTCCCTGGGCCAACTGTGTCAAAGAGAAGTTAAATTAGAAATTTGAGATTTTAATTCTTTAACTTCTAAATTACCAGATACGTCAGATTTAGTGGCCCTGGTACCAAAATTTTTGTTATTCTCAGCCATGCGAGATATCAATTCTTCGGCCTCCCTGGGGGTCTTGTTAGCAAGAGCACCCCCAACTGCTGAGTCGGTTGAATTCCAGCCATTGGTAAGCAAGCCACTATAGAAATATTGAATTAGTAATTGATCAAAAATTTGGTGATGGGAAAAATTAGCACATAAACGTTTATAGTGTTCCCAATATTGCGATA
Source organism: Benincasa hispida (assembly GCF_027475165.1). Lineage (NCBI taxonomy): Eukaryota > Viridiplantae > Streptophyta > Magnoliopsida > Cucurbitales > Cucurbitaceae > Benincasa > Benincasa hispida. Next base: position 59,874,650 of record NC_143481.1, on the reverse strand, counting down.
GAGATTCTCCCACAAACTGTTTTATACCATAAATGCCTTTACTTATGGAATGAGCCCTAGAGGTTGGGAAAAATTTTTCTAAAAATTTCTTTTTTAGTTCATTCCAAGTAGTAATTTATTTAGGAGCCAAGTAGTACAACCAATCTTTTGCATCGTTCTGTAGTAAAAAAGGAAACGCAATTAGGTTTAGTTGCTCTTTTGTGACTCCATGGGTTTTAATACTTTCATAGACCATATGGAAGTCTTTGGTGTGTTTGTGGGGGTTCTCCCCTGCAAGCCCTTGAAAGTTGGTAATAAATTGATCAGTCATGGTTTTAATTTAAAAGGCACTGTGTTGGTGGAAATACGATGCAGAAAGGTTGTTAGTCCATGTCAGGCTCCGCCAGCTCCTTTAAGGTTTTCTCACGAACTTTCTCTCCCATTGTTGTGTTTTCAACAATCTCTGGAACTTCTTCTCTACGTTTCCTTCAGATTCTCCTTTCCTCTTGGTCTATATCTGGAAGAAAAAAAAAATCTGGTCTCCTAAAGGAGTGGGTCATAAACCAAAGGGTAAATTAAATATATTTTTTTCTTTATAAAAGGAGTTCACAAACTTTCCTAGGCCGATTGCCAAGCCTCCCCGACAACGACGTCAATTTTTTTTCGGACTTGGGAATCAATGTCGTTACTCAACCCCAATTCAGTTTGACTTCCCAAAAAAAAAAGAATTTTAATTGATTTGGTTTTGATGAGAAAAATTACACAAATAGAGAAAAAAAACAAGAGCAAGTGTAGAAACAAAGGTCTTTAAATAAAATTGAGGAAAAATCTTATGATTAGTTTGTATACTTTTTATTTTCTATCCTTAGGTGCTAGTTATTTTTCCCAATTATATAAACCACTCAACCTATTAGAAATTCTAATAGTCGAATTAGCCAATTTTTTTATAAAAATCTAAATCAGTCCTAATTCAGTTAAAAACTTTTCCTTCTTAGAGACATCCAAGTTAAATATGAAAAGCATTAAGAAAGGGTTCAATTGTTGAGACATTCAACAAGCCGGAAAGCCATATCTTGTTGCATGATTTATTTGGGAAGAATTATATCAGGACTCACATGGATTTCGTCTGAAAAAGTCTAGACCTCAACAATGCGACCCTAATATTTTCAACTTAATCGATCAACGATGCATAAGCTAGAAAGATTTTGCAAACATAAAATTCAACAAATCAATCTATCAGAAAAATTTATTGAATTCAGCTAAAAATAAGACAAATTCCCCGAAAGGTTCATAATAACTGAATAAAATAAACTAGTTTGCCTTCAAGAATTAGGACATACAAAAAATCCCAAGAAAATAATTTAGCCTCTAAATGCATATTCAGAATACAATGATAAAAAAGAAAGAATCGAGGCTAACTATACCAATAATTGCTCAGTAATTTGACCCAATCCCTCAAAAACTAGAGAAAAACTCTCAATTTCTCTCTATTTGAGCTTGTTCTCGAAAGAGTAGTGGCTACCCTCAAGGCTGACCCCGAGGGTCCTATTTATACCACAACAGCGTTGCAATGCTTGGTTATGCCGCATGCGCCCTTGATTTTTCGTTAATGTTCGCAGCATTGCGACGCTCTAGGGGAGTATTGCGACGCTGTGCTTCTTTCTTCCAGCATCAAGTTTAATGTCAGGGGGCATTGCGACAGTGGCATTTGTTGGGATTGGTGTCCTGATTCTCCCGGATTCTCGTAGATTGTAAACTGTACACATTGTTATGAATAAAATAAGAGTTATTTTATTTTACATTTACTCATATCCAATAAATAAAGCTCCATGGTTATTGTATGAAATCTTAAGCATGTATATGAGATATACAAGTGAATCATGTCTTAAGTGATAACCTAAAAAGGTCTGTAGTATAAGGATTAAGGAGGGATACCTGATCCTGGTGACACTACGGATACGGCCCACTTTGTAGAGGTTTACAAGTGTTATGAACTACTACAGATGGTTGATCCTGATCATTCATGTGAAGACATGCAAACGGGCGTATCCTATACAAATAGTTTGTATAAGACCGGACCACGAGATGAATAGTCTCTTTATATAATGCCGTTGATACTGGAGACTTACATCTCACCTAAACGACCATAGGTGACATGAACCCAATCCTGAGTGTTTTGGGAACTCATACCTTTAAGGACGGTTCTTTGACTAGTATGGGTGAGAGTGGCTAGATTGTCAACTCAACATCCCTAATTTTTTGGGGATTTGTCTGAGTTGGGAGTTGGGAACTCAGTTACATAAGATGGAATCCACTTCTTCCCCGAAGTAGGGGTAAGTAGATAGATTGCTCCCTTAAGGACTGATTCCAGGTCTTGAACATAGTGGTCACAACTTCTCTTTAGAAGAGAGGACTCAGTCATAGTAGGACTATGACTTATGTTCATTAGAGGGATCAGGGGTACTTAAGAAGGAATTCACTCTTTCCCTGAAGTAGAGGTAAGTAGATAGATTGCTCCCTTAAGGACTAATTCCAGGTCTTGAACATAGTGGCCATAACTTCTCTTTGAAAAAGAGGACTCAGTCATAGTAGGACTATGACTTATGTTCATTAGAGGGATCAGGGGTACTTAAGGAGTTACATGTAACTACAGGGGCATAATGGTAAATTTTCCTAACTGTACTTACGAGTGATCTATGAAGAGTTATCGCACTGTTGATTGGTTGATATGGACACAAAATATATCTATAGTAAGGAGAATACAACTGTCGGTTTTTAATAGTGTGTCCGACAGTTAACGGATGATGGATTCAGTGACTAAAGAGTTTAATCAGTTATTCACGTACCGTTGGAGCTTCAAGTTACAGGTCCATAAGATCTCCTTAGTAGCTCAATGGATTCTAATTAAGAATCAGTTCCTGGTGTTGATTTGTAATGTTCAAATTGACAAGAGGAAATTCGATTATATATGATATAATCGATGTGATATATGAGATACATTAAGTGGAGAATTAATGTAAACATGATTTACATTAAGTACCATAAAATAGAAAAAGAGTTATGGTTTATATTTTCATGAGATGAAATATTAAAAATATAGATTATAAATTCTCTAATAACCAATTTAGTGGGAGGTTATTGGTGGTTTTATGGTACTGTGAGATAAAAGGAAAAAAATTTTCCTAAATTTAATAGAGTAGCTTAATTTGGAAAGAAACTTACAGATTGCTATCAAGTGAAATAGTTTCACTAAATGATAGCTCATAGAAAGACTAGACGATCGTGGAGTGTTACTATATGATAGTTCACTTAGATGGTTGACGAACACAGGGCATTGTCTATACGATAGGTTGTCTTCTTCTACAAATTGAGCATTCGTCTATACCATAGGCACTTCTCATGCTCATCTCCCACTTGCTCAATGGTCTACACGATTGTTGTTCCTCTAGTCTCTTCCTCTAACCAAGTTCATAAAGAGCCCACACTTCTGGATTCTCACACTGAGAATACAAAGGTAATCATTGTGGTGGTATCTTCACTCAACTCGACTGAGTTCGAGGTTTTGAAGGCTGTTCGTTGTGTGTTTGCATTGTTCGTGTGGTGGTTGTTTTTGATCATGCTGTGTTGCGATCGTTGTCTTCGAGCATTTGTGTATTGTTGTCTTGGAGATTGAACGAGCGTTCGAGATCAAGGGAGTTTGAAGAATGAGTCTTCAAAGGTATGATACTCTATTCCTTTATCTCATCTGTAAGCATGACTGTAATTTCATATTGTGCATGACCTGTTAGTTTCCATTTCTTGACTTTAATTGTGTATGTTCAATATCGAATGGATTTTGGAACGATCATTCCGCTGCTCATGGAAATTCTCATGACATGCTCAGAATTGTGTTAAATATGTTACCTCAAAATTTCAGTATAAAACTCTTTGTGGCTTGGTCTGGAGGTTTAAATCTTCCCCAATGGCCCTAAACTGCGAAGTTGCCTGCTTGTTCAACACTTTCTAGGTTTATCTTCCAAAATATGTAACTCAAACCCCAGACCTTTTATTGCTAAAGTTCCTTCATACCTTAAATTTTCAGCTTGAAATTCCATGTGCTTCGGTCTAGATCTACGTTTCTTCGTCGAGTGCCCATGAATGCCCGAAAATGAACCTTCGACTCTTCCTTCCTTCTCCGACCCTCTTTCTGGTGAGAACTCCTGTCCAAAGGCTTGATTTCAGAAATTAGACACACATAGCTTTCAAATAGGATAAAGTTCGTCTACTTTACTCGAGCAAATCGTCCAAAACGAGCTAGTTCTCTTCCTTTTTTATACTACTGTCTAGCCTCATGCATGAAATTTTCTTAAGCCATCTTATCCACTAGTGGAGATTAAGGGCCAAGGTTAAGCCATTTTTCGGGTAACTCAAAGAGAAGTTTAAAACTGAGCGTTTCGAGCAACTCGATCCTCGCTAGGAAAAATTGCTAGGAAAACTAGAGAAGAGTCCTTACTTGATGGAAAATTCCATGGCTCTCTATTAAATACTCGATACTCGATGGGAAACTCAGTGCTAAGAGCTCGCTCGATGCACGCACCTTACTCGATCACTTGTAATCGACGCACGATCCTTCCTCATTTCCCTTCGACGCTCGACCATTTCCTCGATCACTTATATTCGATGCTCAACCCTTTCTCGATCACTTATACTTGATGCTCGACACTTCCTAAATCATTTATACTCAACTTTTGACAACATTTACTTGATGCCTGCCTTGCTCAATCGATGTTCAATCACCCCTCAACACGACTAACACTTAGCCAGAAATTCTCTTTGTAAGGCTAGATTAATAAGTAACCGAGAGCTAAGATTCTCATACTTAAACATTTCCCCTTTCACTTCCTTGTCTTTAAACAAACTTAAGTGAGGTAATTAAAACTTGGTTTCACTTGTCCTCTATTTGAACAACTTTTCCTTTTGAGTCTGAAGATAATGAGGCTTGAAAGGCATTAAAGGCTACTCCTTTCAGACATTCTCTTTCCTTGTGCTTACCCATGCATATATAGCCGAATAGGGGGCAATTATAAAAATTTTGTTGCTTGGGCCCATGCCATGTATTTCCAATCTTTTGTTGAAGTTGTTTACCATCCCCACTAGTGTTCCTGTTTTCCTCACTATTTCTCAATGGGCTTAAGCAGTTGCTCTTACTTCCTCTAATTGGGAGATATTGAGTGTTGCCTCATCTCTTGAGATTCATCTGTTAAGTAAATTAATCATTCGAGCCGACTGGGAGATTCTACTTCATTCATACATTTTTGCTTTCACCCACGATTTCACATCTTTGACAAAACTGAAAACTTTATTTTTTTTTCGGACATATCCTGCATGTCCAACATCAGTCTGACAAAATTTTTCATGTAGTCCCTAATAGTGCCAGTATGCTTCAATTCTTGTAGTTTATGTCTTGCCAAAATTTCAACATTTTTCAAGATGTACTTAGAATGCAATTCGTGCTTTAGTCTCTCCACGTGTCGATAGTGCATTGACCTTGTTGGATGTTCATGAAATGGGACCTCCACTATAATGTGGAATCCACCAGATGCATCGTCGCCAAAGTGATCTTTGAATTTTCAATAGCTATGTTTTAGCTTTGAACTACTGCTTCATATGAAAGATAAAATTTTCTTGCACTTTCAGGTCACAAGCCCCACTGAAGAGCCTAGGCTCAGGTACTTTTACCCTATTGAATTGGACTACAACCACAACTGGGGCTTGGTTTTCCACCGCTGTCATGGTGATGTTGAGTCTTGCACTAATGTTCGTAATCTCTATTTGGATGACATCGAGAGTGGCTCTAAAGTCTTTGGTTAACTCAGTCACTATCTAAATTATCGCTTTCTGCACTTTGTCTAGTTCTTCGACACGTTCTTCCATATGGACAACAGAGCCCGTCGAGCCATCCCTATGCTCAATGTTACCGGTTCTCATAGCATTTTCTCCCAAGGTCTCAACCCTTGTTAATAATTCCTCGATAGGCATTTCGTCCAAGGGGCTAGCCATCGTGTCGATTCCATCGATCTTGTCAGAGACTTCTTGTAATCGACTTTCTAGGAATTGAACCTAATCGGGGACTTCTATTAAATAGAGCATTTGCTCTTTTATCTTCACCAACCGTCCAACATATAACATACCTAACTGTTTTGTAGCATACATGATCACAACTTCTCAAATTTACGAGCTGACTTGGCTTTGATAGTAATTTTCACAAATACACTCTTGTAAGGGTTCCAAGATGATTGTGCGGTACTTGTCCTTGCCCTTGAACAAATTAGCCAGTCTAAATTTGAATAGCCAATGGCACAATGGCCGTTTCTTGCAACCTCCACCCCCGTTCTTGAGAAAATGTTTTAGAAAACGATTTTAGAGAAAAAGGTTTTGACAAGCATTTGAAAGCATTATTGAGCAATGGACATTAGTCCTACAGTTAGAACACAGTAAAAGGGACAACAAGGTTTTATAGCATACAACTAGATGTGAAGATAGGACAAGTAGTCATACCCCCACGTAGTATATTTTGAACAAAAAGACATATGGCACCCTTGCATATGAAAACGGAAAAGTGGTCAAACGCAGGAAAAAGTACATAGAAAGTAAACTAACAAGCAAAATGAAATATATAGGATGAAAGCATACCAAAAAAGGTGGAGGCAGACATGCGGCCATGGACAACATGCCCTAGACAAGCATGACCGTGACACATAACATAATCCACCATGGATTCTAAATTTATAGCTTCGAGCTAGTAGAGAATGAGGTAAAATGGTTAAGAAGTCTTATTGGAGATGTGCCATTGTAGGGGACATCTATATTAATCTCCTAACATTGTGACTCACAGACAATCTTAGGCAATAGTATAATTAATTGTAAGAGAAAGCATATATGCCTCAAACATCGAGCAGTGAAAACAATTGTTGAAGAGGAAAGATATCTCTTTGGAGTATGTGATGTCCATGTGGAGCTTGGTAATCTTCTAACTAAAGGTCTAAGAAGGAGAGTAATTTTGGAGTCTTGAATATGTATGATACTCAAACACCCAAAGTGAATATACTACTGTGCATTCCTTTCATGTTGTATTATATGAATCCCCTATTTTGGATGGTCTAAATATGAAATTCATGAATACCTTTAGAAGTCTTTGTAGCTTAGTTTTGATTGGTTTACTGTGATAGACTTGATGAAGTAACTAACGTAATTTTGAGGGGTGACCGCAACTTTTGTAAAAGTGTTTAAAGAGTCTCTATCTAGAGCTTTCACAATGATTCAAGGTTTTATATGAATGATTCAATAGTAGATTTTAATTTGTTACTGTATCATAAAATAGAAAAAAAATAAGTATTGAAACGTGTTGTGAGGATCTCAACCATAACTATTAGAACTTTAAGAGGTAAGTCACTTTTCTTAATTTTGTTTTCACCTTACTTCACTATCCATTAATTTAAATCAAAAGAGAATAATGCTTTAGTTTGTTTTTCTTCCTTTACTTAGAAAAGTAATTTACTTTACTAATAGTCATTCAAGGGGGATTGTGTTGGATGACTTTGACTTTTGGGCCCAAAATAGGTTTGGTATTTTGTTTCACATTCCAAAAAATTACAAATGCTTGAAGATTTCTTATAATTAATTTTTTTTTTGGTGCCTTCGAAAAGTGTTTAGAGTAATACTAAAGTACTGTTATTATTTCAATATAATTTGTACAAAAAGTAAAAAAATATTAATAAATTCCACTCGATCTGAAGCATTATGAAATGTGATTTATAGATAGAGCATTTGTCATCCATTGGCAAATCATTGAGTGATTTCAATTTTCACCCTCTTCGACAAAACTCTGAGTAGAAGCTTCTTTTTCATCAATTTGAACTATTCTATGTGAGTTCATGTTCAAGGAGAGTATTGTATTAACCTTAAAGAGTAATTGTTGCACGATTTTTCAAACATTCAAGACTGCAAGTGTTAAAGTTTTAACATAATGACAAAATTTAAGTATCATCTGATAGCATAAATATTTAAATCTATACTGAATAGATTTAACCCTAGGATCATTCATGCTAAATTGTCAAGAATAAATAACGTACCGGATTCCATTGTAATTGATGATAGCTTCAAGATGACGATGACTTTAAGATGACTATAGTCTTCCTCAACCAAAACTCCGAATGCCCTTAGTGGATCTATCTAAATGGGATTCAAGAAAGACTGAGTGCTTATTCTTTTGGTATGTTGGGGACCATAGCCTAAGGTCTCTTTATATACTAATTCAATAAGGTTCCCATTAAACCCTAATTAATTATGAATAGGCTTCTACGTCCATACTCAATTAGCAATCTAGGGCCTTAATTAATTAAATCATATAATATAGCCCAATCTAATAAAATAACTCAATGTGATAAATTATTAATCCACATACATAGCCCATACTTTAATTAAACATATTATTATTTAAATATATCTAACAATCTCTTACTTAGGCTATGTTTATGTGCCTGATATAATTAAATCACATAAACCTTAAGCACGCATAATAGGTTATTTCAATTATAGAATTCCCCTTTAGTTCAATCTGGTCCATCTCATGTATTAGCACAGAATCAAGGCCGCTGTTGTCACTACCCTCGTAACTAAACCTTCCTTCATCACCAATTCTAATACATTCAATGACATAGATCAAGTATGGATGGATAGCATGCAAACTACATGCAAAGTGATCTAGATTATGCCTGTTTTCAACTGGTCCAAATTCCTTAGTGAGATCATTCTTAAAACTTTATGCAATACCGCAAGTTCAGATAATAAAACTTAAACCATCAACTTTATTCTATATAGAAAGTAAACAAATTAAATTCAAAGAACATTCTTAATAATAAACTCCCACTAAACCATGGAATCAAAATAGTGACTGACACCCATGCGAGCAACATGCTCATGAAAAACTTTAGGTGGTAAACCTTTTTTGTCAATGGATCTACCACCATAGAGTTTGTTCCTATATGTTCTATCAAAATTTGACCATTCTGATTTTTTTTAACAGCTAGAAACTTTACATCTAATGCTTTGACTCTGTATTGCTTTTGTTGTTGTTGGAATATATTATTGTCGATTTATTGTCACAAAATAATTTTAGTGGTCTTTCTATGCCAACCACTATCTGCAGTCTAGTGACAAAATTCCGTAACCATATTCCATGATTGGATGCCCCATAACATGTTATAAACTCCGTAACGATGGTATAAGAAGGCATAAGTGTTTGTTTAACCTTTCCATGGATAAAGCTCCCCCAAGCAACCTAAAGATATAGCCTGAAGTGGATCGCAAAATGTGTTAGCACCCTGCATAATCGAAATCAGAATACCCAATGATCACCAATACTTCTAATCTCTGATAAGTGAGCATATAATCTTTTCTTCTCTATAAATACCTCAAAACCAGTTTGGTTGCTTTCCAATGATCCATCCCCAGATTGCTTAAATATCTGCATACACTTCAACTGTGAACGCAATATCTAGATGTGTACACACTTGAGCATACATTAGACTTCCAATAATCGATGTATAGGGAACCTTCTGCATCTCTTTAGTCTCGTCTGTTGTCTTGGGACATTGACCTAAATGCAATTTATCACCTTCAACGACTGAAGTATCTCTTGATGCACAATCTTTCATGCCAAATCTACTCAAAATATTTTCAATGTAGTTCTTTTGTAACAATCTCAAAATACCTTGAGAACGATCTCATAGTATTTCAATTCCTAATACAAAAGAAGCATACCAAGATCCTTCATCTCAAAATTCCTTTTGAGAAATCTCTTAATGTCATGCAATAAACCTACATCATTACTTGCTATGAGTATGTCATCAACATAAAACACCAGAAAGATTGATTTACTCCCACTGAACTTATGATATACACAATATTTCACTATATTAACCTCAAAACCAAAGGACGTTATCACTTCATGGAATTTGTGATACCATTAACAAGAAGCTTGCTTAAGACCACAGATAGATTTCTTCAATTTGCACACCATAGGCTTTGAATTACAACACACAAAGTTTTCTGGTTATACCATATAAATCATCTTAACAATGTTTCCATTGAGAAACATAGTTTTTACATCCATATGGTGTAGCTCTGAATTAAAGTGAGCTACCAGTACAATGATTACCCTAAAAGAGTCTTTTGATGAAACCAAAGAGAAAGTCTCTTCGTAATCAATGCCTTCTTTTTTAGTGAAATCCTTTACAACAAGACGAATCTTATATCTTTCGATATTTCCATATGAATCCATTTTGCTTTTAAATATCCATTTACAACCTATGGTTTCACTCCTGATGGCAATTCGACAAGTTTCCAAACGTCATTGTCTTTCATGGATTTTATTTCATCTTCCATAACACTTATCCACTTTTGAGAGTTAGAACTTTGTAAAGCTTGTTGGAAGTTGATTGGATCATTTTCCATTATGCCGACATCATCCTGGTGTTCTTGAAGAAACACAATATAATCATCTTGAATTGCACTTCTTCTCTTTATAGTAGATCTTCTTAGTGGCACTTCTTGAGGTTGTTGAGTTTGAACTTCAGGTTCAACAACGGGGACTTCAATGTTGTCTTGTTCTATAATTGGTTCAATAGTGAAGTCAGGAATTAGAGCCTGAACATAATTTATAATCACATAAGGAAGAGAAACTAATTCCTCTTCAAAGACAACTTTCCTTATGTTATCTTCCCCACCAAACACAACATCCTCGAGGAATCTAGTACTTCCTGTCTCAAAAAATGATCTAGAAGTAGGATCATAAAACTTGAAACCCCAAGGGTGGTCAGAATACCCAACAAAATAACATCTAATAGTTCTTGAGTCCAATTTTATATCACTAGACCTGTATGACCTAGCCTCAATTGGACAACCCTAGATGTAAAGATGCCTAATACTAGGCTTCTTTCCTGTCCACAGCTCATAAGGGGTTTTAGCTACTACTTTACCAGGTACCCTATTAAGGATATATACTGTAGTCTTTAGTGCCTTATCCAAGAGGGATTCTGGTAGAGACGAATGACTAATCATACTTCTTACCATATCCTTAAGTATTCTATTTCACCTTTCCGCTGCACCATTCATGTTGGGTTTTCCCTGCATAGTGTATTAGTGGACGATTCCACATTATTTTAAGTATTTGGCAAAAGGCCCTGAACATTATTCACCTGATCCACATATCTATCGTAATATTCACCACCACAATCAGATTTGACAGCCTTAATTTTTTTTTCCAAGTTGAAGTTTAACTTCAGCTTTGAAAGACTTGACAATGCTCAAAGATTGAGACTTCTTATGAATTAAATATAGGTACCCATATCTTCAATAGTAGTCTATGAACATAATAAAATATTGTTGTCCATTCCAAGAGGTCGTAGGAAATAGACCATAAATGCTTGTATGTATTAGTTATAAGATGTTTGAGCATCTGTTGGTAATTAATTTTCTTATGTTTGTCTGTTTTCCCTTAATACATTCCACACAAACGTTGAAGTTACTTAAATCAAGAGAATCAAGAATTCCATCTGACACAAGTCTCTGAATTCTCTATTTAGAGATGTGACCTAAATGCTTGTGCCATAACATAACGAAATTCTCATTTAATTTACGCTTTGTACCACATGAATTAGATAACAGGATCTTGTTAAATGAAACAAAAGTATCAAGCATATATAAACTATCATTTAAAGAACCAATACCAATAAGCTTAGAATCTTGAAAAAGACTAACTTTATTATTTCCAAAAGAATAAAGAAAAATCAAATTTGTCCAAATTGGAAATAGAAACTAAATTTCGTCTAAATGATAGTACAACAAAAGTATCATTCAGATCTAAATAACAACTAGTTTTTAAACGTAATAAAAAACTCCCAATAGCTTCAACTGGAACTTCTTTGCCCTCACTCACATAGATGAATCTTTCAGCATCACTTGGCGGCCGGCTCCACAGACAACCTTGCATTGATATACTTATGTGAGTAGTAGCACCAGAATCTTTCCACCAAGTATCTGTAGGTACAGAAGCTAAATTAACTTCAGAACAAACCAAAGTAAGAAGTTTACTCTTCTTTACACGCCACTTGACGTACTTGGTACAATCTTTCTTAAAGTGACCTTTCATTTTGTAAAAAAAAAAAAAGGATTTTTAGTAACTTGTTTCTTGTTTTTATTCTCTTGATATGTTCCCTCTGCAACTTCCACAAATTTTATTTTCTTCTTATCACGATAGTCTGTTTCCAAATGAGCACTTTCTGTCCTTTTTCTCTTAATCCTATCTTCTTCTTGCACACATTGTGAGATAAGCTCTGTAATACTCCATTTATCCTTATGAGTATTATAACTTATCTTAATCTAAGTGAATTGTGCAGGAAGAGAGATAAGTACCAGATGCACGGGTAAATTTTCATTAATCTCGATATCAAATGCCTTTAATTTACTTGCGAATGTACTCCCTTATGTTTCCATTGACCTTATACCTCATAAAAGTTAAAGAAGTCAAAAGACTACTTACTTCTCCTTCTTCATTTTAGGCAAGATATTTCTCAATTTGAGCAAAAAACTTATTGGCATTTTTACTTTCCGTGATAGAGCCTCAAAACGACTCCAGAATGGAGTGCCTAATGATCATCAAACACATGCGATTTAACCGTTCCCACTTTCCTATATTAACCGTATTTGGTTGTTCCTAGTAGAAGTAGGTTTATCAATCCTTAATGCAAGATCTAAATCCATATACCTGAGAAGTATCTCTAGGCTTTTATTCCAAATCTTGATGTTCGATCTATTCAACTTATGGTTTGAACTCAGATTTCAAGATATTTGTGTAAGTTCAACTAAAACACAAAACATACGCTCACAATTAAATAAAATAAAATAATTTCACTTATGTTATGGGCCCCTTTAACAAGATACCTAACACAACATTGATGTCCAGTCTTTCTTTGGTTCTCTCAACATAGTAATCAAAGTACTGACAATTAACTCTGTCAAACAATAGTCTTTCTTTGGACTGACTATTTTTCACATGAGCAATCCTTATAATTGCCACATACTCATTACCACATGCATACCCACAATTTGACCAAATAATTATCTTCCTTTGGGCCGACAATTATCTACATAAATTCATGAATATGCAAGTCTTATATTTTAGAATTAAATTAATGTAGATAACAGAGGCTACCTTGGTAATATATTATTTTGACTAATCCAATCTAAAATATAAGACAGAATAATATAACAATATTATTGTATAAAAATAAAGGAGGAAGAACACCAAATAGTCTTTACCAATATTCACTTAATAATTGCATACACATAATACAATTAAAGCAACATAAATATGTGAATATCACCAAATATCATCAATCAAATTTAAATTTAATTTTACCACATTATCAGTAATTTTTAAATTTAAATTCATCAAAATATCAATCAAATTTAAACTTAATCCACAACATGATCAATTAATCTTGAATCCACAACATGATTAATTAAATTTAACTTTAAATCATGAATATGCTAAATTAAATTAAATCTACAAATGACTAATCAGATACCCATTAAATTGCAAGCGGATGCAATAAATCAAACTAATTATTAAAAGCAAATACATAATTTTAGCTTCAGATCAGGTAGTGGTCACCAAAATCATATTGAAAGCAAAATAGTTATAACATTGAGTTGTAGTGAGGAAACAGGAAACAACTTGGACTTCCGAAGCCGGCAAGAACAATTTAATTAAAAAAAAAATTTCAGATCACCAAATTCCTTAAATTAAAAAAGCTATTCCCTTAAGAAAAACCCACTATGGCAGGCGACAATTGTTGTGAAACCCACGTACGCACAACTGATAAAACCAAAAACACTTTAAATCTTTAAACCTTTGAATTCTTTAAACCAAAATTACTTTACCTCGCTGATGAAACCAAGATTTAAAGAATTAAAGATTCTATAAGTTCTTTATTGAAACCCAATTATTTTTTTAGAAAAAAAACCAATGGAAAATAAATCTAAACCAACAATCCAATATAAAATTCAGGCTCTGATACTACTTGATAGCATAAATATTTAAATCTATATTGAATAGATTTAACCTTAGGATCATTCATGTTAAATTTTCATGAATAAATAACATACCGAATTCCATTGTGATTGATGATAGCTTCAAGATGACGACTATAGTCTTCCAAGACCAAAACTCCGAATTCCCTTAGTGGGATCTCTCTCTAGATGAGATTCAAGAAAGACTGAGTGCTTATTGTTTTGGTATGTTGGGGACCATAACTTAAGGTCTCTTATATACTATTTCAATTAGGGTTCCCATCAAACCCTAGTTAACTAGGAATGAACTTCTTCTCAATTAGGAATCTAGGGCCTTAATTAATTAGATCACATAATATGGCCCAACCTAATAGAATAACCCAATGTGATAAATTGTTAATCTACAAACATAATCCATACTTTAATTAAACATATCATAATTTAAATATATCTAACATCTTCCATTGGATCACGTCATTTATTTAGTTAAGTAGCACACTATTTTTACCTTATTTTATTTAAAGAATTAAATTTGAAAACATGTTTTATTTAAATTATTACTACTACCACTCTTAATTAAGTGGAGATAAAAACTAGAGAAAAACTTTAAGATAGACCTACAATTAAATAATAAACTTAACCAATTAAAACACTACTTTTATCACGCAACAAACATAAGTCGAGAAGATACTATTGTTTTTAACTTTCTCTCTTGAGGTCAATTAATTCTTTTGTTTAGAGTTAAAATTTAATGTTCTTGTATGATTTTAAAATTAAGTAGGGCATTACGAATCTTTTTTTAATTCCTCTTAAAAAAACCCAATCTATCTTGTTGTCAGTACAAGTAGAGCATTTCCATTGTCATCCAAAAACTAGATCTTCCTTTAAAGTGATCAATAACTTCTATTAGAAAATCCATATTCGCATGAAAGATCTCATTAAAAGTGATACATTTGTTGTTCTAATCTAAATTCCATCCTTCCGAGCTAAAACTTAAATGAAAAAGACCGTTAATCTTTTACCAAGAGATTAAAAACATTAAGCACATAAAAAAAATATTTCTTCTAATTAAATTAAGATTAAAATGTTTTACTGAAGATTCAATATAGACATGCAATTTCTTAGCTCGAGAAGGTAAAAATATTTAAAACATTAAACTCCTAAATGACCACTAAATGAGCATTGAACTTAAATTTCAGGATTTACAGGTATTCATGCAAATATATATTATGTTCTAATTCAAATAGTAAAATCTAAAATCTTTATTTAAGACAATTGCAATATAAGAAAATATTTATTTAAATTAAATAATAAAATCCAAAACATTAATTCATAAAATTAGAATTTCATAACTCAAAATCACTATTAAGAAGTAGAGGTCGAATAAAATAGTTCTATTAAAATCTACAAAATAAAGAAAAGGAAAGAATTTATGACACGTGTCACATTCATTTCGGTTGCAAGCTCCACTATCTCAAGTCTTGAATTTCTTCTTAGCTCTCAAGAACGTCACTTGTTAAAGAAAATTATGGTTTATTCTAATTATTTTTTTTTTAATGTATTTTCTTTTATTAATTTCTCGGTGACTATTTATTCACTATAGTAAAAGACTAATTATTATTCTGATTATTCAATAATATATATAAAATTCACACCACTCAACAACTCCCTCAATGTGGAGACTTTCTCTATAATTGATCTTCACTTAGAAATAAGTGAATGGTTCTATTTATAGAGGAGAGAACGATCTATTTTAGAACCCATAATCAAATTATGAATCAAATTAGATTAGGACAAAACATTATATCATCTCACTTTTGAATAAAATACGACACTCCATAACTTAATCTAAAAATTTATATTCTAATTAAATTAGAAAATTCATAATCAAATTATCTTTATATTGAATGCATATTATATATTTTACATAATTAAATTACATTTAAGCTATAAAATAAATAAAAAAATATAAGAAAACTTACCAGAAACGAGAAACATGAAATAGTTATCAAACAACTTCCTATTTCTATTGTTTTTATTCAAGAAACAAGAAACAAAAATGGTTACTAAACATGTTACTGCATCTAATTCTTAAAAGATAAGAATCAGGGAACACGAATGGAAAACGGAAACGTTATGAAATGGACCTAACTAGCAACTTATCAGCAACAAACATGCAAACGATTTAACACTATGTTCATGGTAAAATCAATAGTTCCTTTTGTGATACCGATTTTTATTCATGATTGAAATTTTCGACTATTGTTTATTATTATTATTATTATTATTGTTTGCCTCAACATAGAAAAGCATTATTTTTATTCGACAATGAAGGCAAACTTCATGCATGAAGGAAAAGAAAAAAAAACTTGCCCATGAGAGAGTTGGATGAGAATCCTTTGGGTGAGATTTTGGAGACAAAGGGCAAACACCATGATGTAATTGTTGACCCAAAAGAATGTATTCTTTGAACTCAGGCTTGCAACTTACAAAACTATGGCCCTTTGATTTTAGACATTATTCTCTTTCCATCACTTTAGCCTTTTCCATATCCATTTCATCTCATGCTTCTTGTTTCCAATATTGGATCTCATAATTTCACCTGTTTAAAATAAAGCTACTTCACATTTTGGCCACTCAAATTTTAAGATTATTCCAAGTCAATTTTTTTTACAAACATATATATAAGAATGTTCCACTAAGTTAAGTTTTGGTGCAGTTTAGAGTTTATTTTGGAATTTATGTTTGATCATTATCAAAGTCTTGACTCATAGTTATTCCAAGAATAATAAGTCTTCTATTTGAAGAATAATACTTATGAAAGGATCTATACATGTAAGGAAAAACTAATTAAAATGGTATCCAAAGCGAGTATAACTCAATTGATATATTTATGTGTTAATGATAAAGAGATATATAATTTGAATCTCCCTGTTCTTAAGAATTTAAATATTAAGGGTCTATTTGGTAATCAATTCTTTTTTTATTTTTTGTTTTTGTTTTTAATATTTAAAAGTAGGTGCATTTGATAATTAATTTGATTTTAAATTTTTCAAATTTAGAAACATTTTTGGAATTTTAAATAAAAAAAAGGAAATGGAAAAAATATTTTTCAAAATATAATTTTCATTTTTTAAAAACAACGTTTGATTTTTATTTAAATTGATTGCAGCTTTTCAATAGGAGGGATGGGGCGCTCTTTTTCAATTTTTTAAAGCTAAATTATAACCAGTGATAACAACACATAAAACCCTAATAAAGATTCTATATTTCATTAATAAAGATTCTATATTTCATTTATGTTCAATGTTTTCATTTTTTACAAGAATATCTAATTTGTTTCAAAATTACAAAATATATATATATATATATATATATTAGGGCCTAGTTACAATTTAAACCCAACTATCAATTAGTTACACACTTTTTAAAATTGGAAAGATAGATGGATTTTAAATGAGATGCACTTTTTTAGGAAAAAAGTATTAAGCCATAAGATTTCCCAAATATCCACAATTTTATATCTTCTTCAATCTCTCTCAAAACCCTTTCTCTCAGGTTTTTCCAGCCAAACCCTCTCTATTAAAACTTTGATTTTTCCTGACGAGTCGAGTCTTTAAGAGGTGTTCATCGTACAAAAGGGACACTTGATTACATCCATTCATACTTTTGGACACCGCCTAGAGTTGAGTCTATTGGAGGCAGCGGGTACTTTATGTCAATAATTGATGATTACTCAAGAATGATTTGGGTTTTTATGATAAAACATAAAAGTGAAGACTTCAACAATTTCAAGCAGTGGACGACTTTGATTGAAAATCAAATCGGGAAGAAGATCTAAAAGTTGCAAACTAATAATGGTTTGGAATTCTATTGATTTGAGTTTAGTGAATTTTGTAAAGCTGGGGGGTTGTTCATCATCATACTATTAGGAATACTCTGCATTAGAATGAGGTTGCAGAATGTATGGATCAGACATTGTTGGAGAGAGTGAGATGCATAATGCAAGGTTAGCTGGAAGGTTTTGGGTAGAAACGGTAAATACAACATGTTATCTAATCAACCGTGGACCTCACATAGGAAATGATTGTAAAACACCTTACGAAGTGTGGTCTGGTGGGCCTACAAATTATTTTTTGTCGTATTGTCTACTATATGTTAATGAGAGTAAATTAGAACAGAGAGCTAAAAGGTGTATATTGTGGGTTTTAGGGATGGAGTTAAGGGATATAAAGTCTAGTCGCCTTCCAAGAGTAGAGTTATACTTAGTAGAAAAGTGATCTTTGATGAAAATTCCATGTTGAATTTAATTGTGAAACCTATTGTGATGTCTACTAACATGGGAGAAAGTAGTAGGGTTGATAAATAGGTGGAGATGCAATTCACTTCAGCTTTGAATGAATTACAACACCAAGGTGGAGACGATCAACACGTTACTATAGAAACTGATGTGCAGCCAGAAACTAAAGTGATTGAAACTTCCGAAGTTGTTCTGCTTGAGAATTGTAGTTCACAAGTAGAATAACCAAATATAGCTCGTGACAGAGCTAGAAAAGTTGGTGCTAGACCTCTTAAGATGTATATTTTTGAAGAGATGGTTAATTTTGCACTATAGGTTGCTGAAGAGATGGATCCCCATGAGCCATCTACCTATAAAGAAGTTATGTCATGTAGTGAGTCTACTCAGTCGCCTATTGCTAAGGGGGATAAAATGGAATTCCTTGATAAAAATCAGACTTGGGAATTAGTTACATGGCCTAAGGAGAGAAAGATTGTCACTTGTAAATGGATCTTCAAGAAAAAGAAAGCAATATCACCTTCAGAGGGTATTAAATATAAAACTTGTGACATTGCTAGTAGATTTAGATAGAGAGAATGAGTTGATAATAATGAGATCTTCTCAACAGTAGCTATAGTAGCACATTAGAATATGGAACTTGAATAACTAGATGTGAAGACAACTTTCTTACATCGAGAGTTGAAAAAAGAGATTTATATGACTCATTCATATGGGTTCTAGTGCCCAGACAAAGAAGATTATGTTTACAAGTTGAAAAAAGTTTTTATATGGGCTAAAACAATCTCCAAAGCAATGGTACAAACGGTTTGACAGCTATATGGTTGGGTGGTTACAACAGAAGTCCATATGACTGTTGTGTATATCACATGATGGTTTGATGCTTTCTATATAGACAATATGCTCATAGTTGCAAAGTCTAAGTTTGATATTCAAAAGCAAAAGAATCTTCTCAGCGTTGAGTTTGATATGAAGGATTTGGGTGTTGCTTAGAACCTTTTGGGTTTGAAGATTTATAGGGAAAAAGATAAAAATAAGCTCTTCTAGTCACAAAAAGGCTATATTCAAAACATATTGTTCATGTTTGGTATGTCATCAGCTAAGCCTATAAATATTCCCAGTGCTGTAAATGCTCGTTTTTCGTCTGTAGAGGGGCTGAATCCAATGTCGAAGCGTGTGATTACTTTATTTCAATTTAATTACATGAACTGAAATAGAAAAATTATGTTGGAGTTAGAAACATGCAAGCAGAAGCAATTAGAATCTTAAGAACTCTGATCTCATTAATTTAAGGATTAAGCATTCTTGGTCAAAACTAGAAAAATAGAGTTTGAAGTATAAACCTTAATGTAGCTCGAAATTGAAGTTGTCCTTTGGTTGTTTTTTATTACAAACAGTTCGTGGATCACTGCTAGAGTCTTCCTCACAATTCTCTGGCCTTATAACGAGTTGTGGGATCCTAAATTATGACGAATTTTGAAGGAACAAGGGATTTTTAGAGAGTTGAAGTTTATGAATTTGTGAGGTTCAATTCATCTTCCAAAAGCCTTCACAAGAGGAACTAATCTCAGCTAAAATTTCCTCTATTTAAAGAAGAAATCATGCACTCTAAATTCATCATAAATTTATAGAAAATTGAACAATAACATCTTGGATTTAGGAAGTAAGCAACGGAAGTAAAACAGGATCATTAAGCACTCTAATTCATTAATTTTGGCTTTAAACTAAGCATGCTCATAATCTAAAAACAGAGTTTTAACACTAACCTTTGAAGTACCTTTGATTCAAGATTTTCAACTGCAATCTCCTTGATATGCTTGTGAACCACCACAAGAACTTCCTTACTATCTTCTTGGTGCCTTGGATTGAGTTGTGGGACTCAAAATAAGATTGGATTAAGAAAATAAGGATAGAAGGTTTATGGTTTTTCACAGTGTGATGAACACTTACTCAGCATAAATTCTCTACTTCAGCAACGATTACACTCTCACTTTTCCACTCAAAATTCCAGTCTTATATTGCATGATTTTCATGCAACTAACAACCTTGCATGAATCACAGCTCATACTTGGATTATTGAGCTGAAGTGAAATGGAATTGTGTGTCCTTCTACTGGTTCGCCTTCGAACCAGTCGTCCCTACCTCTTGGACTGTTTACTTAAGAATTACTTGGATGCTTACTTGTGATCACTGGGACTGGTTATTTAAAATTATTCAACTGTTTACTTAAGATTGCTTGACTGTTTCTTGAGACCGTTCAAACTGATTTGACAAATTATTCTACATTGTTTGGACCGATAATTTATAATTGATTGCACTGCATGAATTAATGGCACCGATTGACTTGATTGGATTGTTTTGTCTATGATGACTATACCTTTGACTGAGGATATATATATGGACTTTTCCCCTAAGATAAATAATTGTAAAATATAACATAGGAGTTATATGAAAATTGATGCATGCTAAGTTATAGGATTTTTGTTAGTTTTTCTTATCTGGGCAGGTGCACACATATGACTGTGTGTGTACAATTATGACTCATTCATGTTCCCTTGGGTTTATGTCTATGACTGATCTGTGGACCTTCGGGTTACACACTATGACTAATTCATGTTCGTTCGAGTTCATGTCTATAACTGATTTATGGACCTTTAGGTGACACATTATAACGATTCATGTTCCTTCAGGTTCATGTCTATGATTGATTGGTGGACCTTTGAGTTACACACTATGACTGATGCGTGTTCCTTCGGGATCACTATGACTGATATGATGGGTGTACACCGATGCCTAGATAAACTAGCTAACAGGTATACTAGAGGGCTCAGTAACGGGTCACTTACTGAATATTATTATACTCATTCTTTCTTCTCTTATATTTTGAGGCAACAACGAGAATGAGCTGGCGAGGGACGGAAGGGACCCGAGATAAAGCTATATGGGACCATAGAAAATGCTTCCACACAGTTCATGTTTTATTTCATTTATTTCAGTCAGATATCTTCTTTTTATTTTATTCGAGTTTGACATGCTTTTTTGGATTTTTTTAAAAAAATTATTATTATCATTTTGATTTTGTTTATAAACATTTTATTCGGGATCCCAATTAAATGTTTTGGTTATTCGATTTATTATTAAATTTGAAATTTCAGATTAGATTTGTCATTTGAGTCTTCACCGTATATACGTTATGACAGTCTAAATGTTTTGAATAAAAATGATAGAGTACTCGAAAGGTCGGGTCGTTACATACTATCTGATGATTTGATAAGTGAAAAAGGGAAGATGCGTTGAATATATACTGTGATGATTTATTGTACTACTTGCATTCAATTCGTTCTATGCATAGAAGGAGTACTTTGGGGTTTTAGACAGTTAAGGAAAAATCAAGGACACTAAAGCGTGCACCATCAGAGGAAAATGTCTCGTTAGGCTTTATTAAAGTCACCATCATCACACGATGATGCCAGTTCTTTATCCACATGTCTACTTTCCTTTATTTACACCCTTACCCTCCTCTTTCTTCTCCCTTCATTTTCCCTTCGATTCCTAGCTCTCTGATTGTCTCTTCGACATCTAGCGACCTTCAAGCTGAAACTTCTTCCAAATTTCTTCTTGATTTTCACCGTTGGCAATAATGACTCATCAAGGAAATGCTAAAAATGATTAGTCTGCTCAAGACTATGAGAATCGTGCACCCTCTTCCAATCCTTCGTTGGTAGTCCCTTCATTTTCTCAAACTTAGTCGCGCGAATCATCTGCTGATCTTGTTGATGCGGCCTCGTCTCCCTTCAAACCCATCACAAAACCCCCAACAGATCTATTTGTTAACAACCCAAGATCATCATTCGTTAGCCATTCTGACTATCACCTGAATAACCCCTCCCCCATCCATTCAACCTTCCCTTTAAATTTCCCCTTCACCTGCCCTGCACACACCAACCTTCCTTTTTACTGTTACTATACCATCGTACTAACAGGAGTATAATTTTGGTAGTATAAATTGTGTTTGATGTGGTTCTTTTTGGGATAATGACATCGAAAAGAAAAACCTTGATAACTTGTACAAATACAAGTTATTGTCTCTCAAAAGTTAGAACAATTAGGATTCTTAATGATAAAAACAATTTGTCTTAAAGAAAAATACATGGAATTCCTCAAACACTACTAGCTCTTACAAAAGCATTATTTTTTATGAAACTGCATCACTAACGCATCTTATCGCAAGATTTCAATAAAATTCGCTAAGTGTTGCAAGCTCAGCTAACACAAAGACATGCGTATGAAAGACTCCAACGTAGAGAAGATACATTGGTTCTTGTTGTTCCTGTCAAATCACCACTTGCAAGTATGGGATCTAACTGTTGGCATTTGGAAAGCAACTGAACTGGTAGATGGCTGACCAGGGCATGGAAATTAATGTTGTCATATCACAAGTTGCTGAGAAAAATGCCTATAAATAGGAAGACTTGCAAACGGAGATGCAGACCATAATTCAGATAGAGAACTTTACAACTTAGATTATAGTTGTTTTGCTGCCACAAGAAGAACACGAGAGGGAAAGAATCATTGTCATCGTTGATCAAGAAGAATTGTAGAAGAGCAAGCTCGAGAGAGAATTCTTCTTCATTTCTTCACCAAGTTGGTTATACACCCATTTAGATCAAGCCAGAGTGGATAAGAGATTGAACTCTGCGGTTTGACTCTTTTCTTTTCACTTTATTTCCATTTGTCATTTCATGCGATCAAGTGTTACCATTGTAAAGACAGTTTCGTTCTTTATAAAATCGTGCATTTGATCCATCATCGTTGCCTTTACTTACATTCTATTATGTGATAGACATGTTTGTGACTCGTTGCATGCTTAATTTCTAAAGCTTTAATCATTTTGATCATCTGATTGATGTTATCGTTGCTAAAACTATTCGAGAGAATAGAATTGCTAGAAACGCATTGAGCCAGAACACACAGTAAATTTAGAGATAAAAATACTTGTGTTTCACTGCTTTCTATAACCAAAGCATGAACCCTATAAGTAGGAACATGTGGCATTCGCATTGAGAAATGTTGAATAATCAGATAAACAGAAACCTAATGTATCTACATACATTTGGTTTGTAAATAAACATCTCTCATCTTCATCTTTACCCACACTCTTGCACGTATTCAACTTATTTGGATCAACGCATACCCTTAACACTTAGCACCATTCTTTCATTAAACCCTATGTTACACAAGTCGATGAACCACTTGATCCAACGCATCAAGCTAACATGAATGAAGATCACGTTGGTGAGTCCCTTAGCCCCTGCCCTTCTCCTTTACAATCCCAAACTCTACCTTCCTTCATCCCTCCATCCACCATTTATGAACCAACTGGGTTAGGAACAAGTAATGCACAACATTCAAAAGACCCAGTTGGGAAAACGCATGAGACCCAAGCCTCACCTTCAGTGCATACCAACATGGATAAGCGAAAAGAGTTCATCCAAGATCAAATTAGAATTTGGCCGCATCCATGGAAGCGTTCCACATGTAGATGGCAACCTTGTAGCGAAAAAATGTGGTATTAAGGGATTATTTGCGGCAACAAATGTAGAGAATTCACGTCCAGTTCAACTTTACAACTCAGTACATTAACCAAGTCCTAATGGGGATGTTTGCCTTGCCCCCTCTACCTGCCCACCTAGTTAACCCTTTAAGTTTCATGGATGAAGACCCTGCACCTGAACGTAAGGATGACATGCTAGCTCAATAGGAATTTGGTAGTGTTGTTTGTGTTTTGTGAATTTAATTAATCGTTTGTAAAAGTTAGTTTTGTATGTGTGATCTCAATGCCTTCTCCTTTAAGTATTGAATGAAACATTTTCATTTTCATCCTTGCATTTGTCCTGTGTATGTCTTTCTTAATTTATTGATTGTTTTCTTATCTTGTGCTCTGACTTAATATCTCGACTATATTACCAGTTTAAAACCTATAAGTCTAGAGCTAGGCATTAAGAAAAACAATCCAGTGTGAATTTTTCTAAAAAATCAAGCATATGTTTTATCTCTGATGCATGCAAGCTTCAATTCAAACCTTCTTTTGGAAATCTCAAAGAATTTTTTTATATTCTCTTTCAGCAATGAGGTCCTTCCTGATCTCCAAAATTTTTGAGTGGGAGAGGTCCAAGTTGATGCGTTCCCATTGGAAAAAAAAATTGGACGTAATAAGCAAACTCCACTGTTAGCACTTTATAAAACAAAACTTCAAGTTGATAAGAGTTAAGATTGGGAATGGCACTTAGCCGTAGTTGGATGCTTGCATGACACCTGTGGGACCAAGCCAAAATGAAATTAAGTATCCAAGACCAAGAAAAACATTATCATCTTGAAACGCATAAAATGCCTAGATATGAGTTCAGTTGTGAAGGACACTCACTTGTAGTTGGATGCTCGCATGACACCCGTGGTGGCAAACCAAAACGAATATGTGTCACCTGAATCAACACATGGGTGGTCTTGATAAACAACTCACATTTTTTTTTTTTTAGAAAAGATCTTTTATAAAAGTAGCATCTAATCCATTGCTGGTCTAGAAAAATGAGAATGTTTTGGGAAACAAAAGGAGTCACTGACAAAAGGCTTGCTGCATGCGAGATAAGACGCATTCTTTTTTCTTAGAAAAGGAACTTTGTATTTTCTTTTCAAATGCCAACCTTAATACTTATAAGTTAGCATGATGAGAGGTGAAGCCAGTGCATGAAGATGATGAAGATGATAAAGAATTATTTTTGGAATACTCGAGGAAGAACATTGTTCAAAATTTGGGGGTGTGATAGCTCGTAGAAACACAAATTATTGTCTCTCAAAAGTTGGAACAATTAGAATTCTTAATGATCAAAACACATTTGTCTTAGAGGAAAACGCATGGAATTCCTCAAACACTACTAGCCTTTAGAAAAACATTGTTTTTGATAAAATTGCATCACTAATGCATCTTATCGCAAAATTTCAATAAAATTCGTTAAGTGTCGTAGACTTAGCTAACGCAAAGACATGAGTCTGAAGGATTCCAACCCATAGAAGATACATTGATTTGTGTTATTCCTCTGCAATCACCACTTGCAAGTATGGGTATCTGACTATTAACATCTGAAAAGCAACTAAACTAGCAGGTGGCTGACTAGAACATGGAAATTAATTGTTGTCATATCACTAGTTGCTGAGAAAAACACCTATAGATAGGAAGACTTGCAACCAGAAATGAAGACCATAATTCAGATAGAGAACATTATAACATAGATTGTAGTTATTTTGCTGCTGCAAGAAGAACACAAGAGGGAAAGAACCATTGTCATCATTGATTAAGCAGAACTGTAGAAGACCAAGCTCGAGAGAGAATTCTTCTTCATTTATTCACCAAGTTGGTTGTACACGCATTTAGATGAAGCCAAAAAAGACAAGAGATTGAATTCTACGACTTAACTCTTTTCTTTTCACTTCAGTTCCATTTCTCATCTCATGCGATCAAGTGTTACCATTGTAAAGACAGTTTCATTGTTTATAAAATTGTGCATTTTATCCATCACCTTTGCCTCTACTTACATTCTATTGTGTGATAGACCTGCTTGTGACTCGTTGCATGCTTAATTTCTAAAGCTTTAATCATTTTGATCATCTGATTGAAGTTATCGCTGCTAAAACTATTCGAGAATATAGAATTGCTAGAAACGCATTGAGCCAGAACACACAGTAAATTTAGAGATAAAAATACTTATGTTTCACTACTTTCTGTAACCAAAGCATGCACCCTATAAGTAGGAACATGTGGCATTCGCATTGAGAAATGTTGAATAATTAGATAAACAGAAACCTAATGTATCTACATACATTTGGTTTGTAAACAAACATCTCTCATCTTCATCTTACCCACACTCTTGCATATGTTCAACTTATTTGGATCAACATACCCCTAGTACTTAGCACCATTCTTTCATTAAACGTTGTGTTACACTTGAACTCTTGTGTTTTCTTGTAGAACACTTCACATCTGCTACAATGCAAGATCTGTGTCAGTCTAGCAAAAGTACCAGTGTTCGACCCTAGACTTACCAGGAACTTAAATTAGATTTATACTTGGATCGGACTCAGGAAAAGCTTGTACGCATCATACAGAGTGTAATACGTCTCACAAATGCATCACCCAATCTTCTTACCTAGAGAAGTAATTCTCAATTCATCTTCATTCACCTCAATCTTGTCTTCCATCTCTATTTATAATACACTCCTAGTGCACGTCACGAAGAACGAACAAACCTCTATCACTCTCTATATCTGAACTAGTTACATTTTGATGGATTTCTTTATGAAGCAGTGTGGATTTCATATCTTCTAAAGTCAAAGTTTCTTTCCCCTCAATATAAGAGTCAATGAAATTTTCATACAATAGAGGCAAAGATGTTAATAGAATTAAGGCAACATCCTCATCATCAACTTTAATCTCTATGTTACGCAAATCTAACAAGATTTTATTCAACTGATCTAAATGATCACAAAGGGATGTACTTTCATGCATATGTAGATAATATAAAAATTGCTTCAAAAGGAAGTTCTTGGTTAATGTTCGTTAGGTTCAGTAAGATTCGCGGAAATAATTACAGGTAAGGTTTTATTTGTTCCAAGGAAGGCGTATTTAAGGTGAATGCAAATTGTTTGTTCCCTTATTGCAGCGCTTTTATCTATTTATATAATTTTTAACATGTGGCTAGGACCAAAAGTCTATTCATGTTGAACATTTATGAATCTACCAAATTTGACCTTCATATATCAAGCATTATCTTAATGATAATTTATTGGAATAAATGAATAGGTTAAGTCACACTACAATACATTATGACAATTGGCTGAGAAAAGAATAATAGAATTTTGAAACATGGAAACCACTTCACTTGGCCATATATCTCAAAAGAAGAAGAGAGAATTAGCCATGATATTTGCAAGAGCAAAGAGAAGCGCAGGCCATGCCCCAACTTTGGTTGTGGAGTTTGGTATCGTTCCAAGTTTTGGTAAAACATTAACAGCAAATTTCATGCCTGCATTGCAGTCATTTCCAATGGTCGAGATAAAATATCGACGACCCGGTCGATCCAAGGAAATGAAAATGATTTTATTGAAAAAAAATCCTGGCTTGACACACCCGTCAAAATTTGCTTGAGATTCTGGCTGACCAATAGAGTGAGTCTCATTGGCTCTTGATTCAAATACTTCAAGAAAGAAAAAACCAAAAGACATACTTTTATTAGTACATGATTTAAACAAGTTGATAACTACTTTTTAAGTATTTAAAAAAGGGTAATAATTACTGAGTTTATCGCCAACGAAGAAAGGTCTACTGTTAGCCCAATCAGAGAAGAAGGTGGGAGTCGATGGTAGGTTCCAACCGAAATTGCCTCCGACCTTATGTTCGACGGCAACACTGACGTGTACGAGAGCTCCGAGGAAGAAGAAGAGGCAGGCAAAGGAACTCATTGATGTATTCATTTTATTTTATTTTTATTTTTTTGATGTATTTGTGTTTTGGATTAAGTTTTGAGAAGAAAAATGAAAGGAGTTTTGTTTATATAGAAGGTTATTTGGGTTGGATAATGTGGCAAATGGTAAGAGGAA
The DNA here is from genome assembly GCF_027475165.1 of Benincasa hispida. Taxonomy (NCBI): domain Eukaryota; kingdom Viridiplantae; phylum Streptophyta; class Magnoliopsida; order Cucurbitales; family Cucurbitaceae; genus Benincasa; species Benincasa hispida. Next base: position 59,846,611 of record NC_143481.1, on the reverse strand, counting down.
ACCAGAATTGCCAAATTTGAAGTCATTGGATATTCAAACTACAACTTCTGGC